>NC_079452.1:9821104-9851037 GCF_903798145.1 Danio aesculapii | reverse complement strand
CAAGCACATGCATCCTACAGTTTTGCACATATATCGCAAGTTGACAGCTGAAATTCCACAGGCAAAGGACACTGAAAAGAGGGACAGCATAGTCTCTACCCAAACTTGTGGCCATACAGGGGCTGGGAATGAAAAGTGCTTGCTTTCAATCATCCAAGTACAAGTAAAATCAGTTAAAGGTCAGAAAGTAGTTCAGACTTATGCCTTTCTAGACCCTGGGAGCTCAGCCTCATTTTGTTCAGAGCAGCTAATGAATGAGCTTAATATTGGAGGAAAAATAATTAACATCTATCTTCGTACTATAGGGCAAGAACATCCTGTGTCTTGTAATGTCATAACTGGTTTAGAGGTATGCGGTATCAACAGCAATAAGTTCTTCTCTCTTCCTGAAGTTGTAGTGAATGGTGCCCATGGGACGAATGGTGCCATTATTAACGTGAGACACGAAAATACAAACGTAAACCTCTCCTGTACTCTGACATTCTAATACTTCAGAGCTCAACTTTATTTGAAACAGTCAAGTGTAAGCAAAGAGCACGACGTGACCAGAAGAGGGCACGCAAGACTAATGAATGGAGAGGGAGGGAGATATTACCTCTCTCTGACCCTCACCTGTTCTTACCTTCTCCTGACCTCCTATCCTCTGAGTGCATACGGCTAGCTCAGCTGAGCCTGAAGGCCTGAGCCGGGAAGTCTCATAGCCTTTGTAGATTAGGGATGCCTCTCGTCGGGGATACCTTTGGTAATGCTTAATGGCTTGAAACTGTCTAAACAATGTGCATGAAAGTGTTTGTATGTTGATTCATGTTCTAAGATGTACTTATGGGACAACTGTAAATTTGTTCACATAAGACATGACCTATAAGTTTTGCTGACTATTAGAATTCCTGACTGAGTGGTGTCAGTCGGTCCTTAGTGATTTATGATTAGTGCTTTGATGTAGTAGGTAAAACCCAGATGGTGTATGGGTACTTATATTGAATATGTCAAGTCCTCACTGATATATGAGGTGTAGGTATGTGCATGACCTGATTTTGGAAGTATAAAAGCTGAGCCAAACTGACCAGCTTTGCGCTTTCTGACTTCTGTAAACTGAAGTTGGTTGCCCTTTATCCTCAACGAAGGATAAAGTAAGGATTTTGTTTCTGCTATTTGTCTTTTGTGTATTCTACTTTTTCACTGGATTTGTTTTATTAATAAAAGTATATATTTTATTACTTATATTCACTGGAGTGGACATTGACTTCATTTTCCAGAACCCACCGAGTTACCCTGTGTGGTAAAGTAAGAATCTAATTTATTCTTTTGCAAAATACATTCTAAAGACGATCCTTTAACTAAACTCTAGCTAAGAAATATAGCAAAGGGAGCATCCTGGTTTATCTTTGTTTAATTAGGGTGATTAAATAAAGGCAATCCAGCACAAAGTGTATACACTGAAGAAAATGCCTGTCAATTCAGACAATATAGTTTTCATTTCCAAATGGCCATATCTGGACAGAGTAACAATTCCTCACATTGAAGCCAATATAGGTTTACTGATTGGAGCTAATGCATCTAAGTAATGGAACCTTGGGAAATAATAAACAGCTATGTTGATGGGCCATATGCCATTAGAACCCTAGTGGGGTGGGTTGTTAATGGACTTTCAGAAGCAAGCAGTAACTGTGAGGATGAAATTGGTACACCCTCTGTTACTGTTAACAGGATTTCTATCAGAAGGCTTGAAGAATTGCTCCAAAGTCAGTATAATCATGACTTCAATGAAAACGTTGTTGAGAAAGCAATGTCAAGGGAGAATTTGCAATTTATGGAAATAATGAAGAACTCTGTCAAATGCAGGATGGTCATTATAGCCTGAGGTTACCATTTCGAAGTGATGATGTTGTACTTCCAAACAACTTAAGTGTTGCCAAACAGAGGTGTAATGGTTTGAGAAAAAGGCTTGAAAGGAATGAACTGTTGCATGAGGAGTATACAAATTTTCTTTCTGATGTTCTGGAAAAGGGTTATGCTGAAAGGGTGCCAGAGCACCAATTAGATCGTGATGATGGAAAGGTTTGGTATATTCCTCATCATGAAGTATTACATGCAAAGAAAGGAACATTGAGAGTTATGTTTGATTGTGGGGCAACGTTTAGAGATACTTCACTTAACAAACAATTGTTGCAAGGTCCCAATCTTACAAATTCACTTTTGGGAAAGTTTCAGACAGGAAACCATAGCACTGATGGCTGACATTCAAGCTATGTTTCATCAGGTCAAGGTAGCAGAAGAAGATGTGGATTTTCTGCTGTTTTTATGGTGGTCTGATGGAAACTTGAAGCAGGAAGTCACTACATATAGAATGATAGTCCATCTGTTTGGAGCCGTGTCTTCTCCAAGTTTTGCATGTTATGCATTAAGACGAACGGTAGAGGACAATCAAGCACTTTTTCCATCATAAGTGATCAACACTGTCTTTGCTTTTTGCCAAAAGAGTGGATTTTGTTTGACGAAATGGACCAGTAATACTCGTAAGGTACTGCAATCAGTTCCAGAAGAGTATAGAAGTGAAGACATCCAGTACTTGGATTAAGACCGGGATAAGTTGCCTGTAGAGCTAAGTTTGGGTCTTCAGTGGTGTGCAGAAGCTGACACGTTTCAATTTAAACTGCAGTTGAAGCCCCATCAGTGCGCAAGAAGAGGGATTTTGTCTACTGTTAGTTCAGTTTATGACCCTATGGGTTTTCTTGCTCCTCTTATGTTGCCCGCTAAGTTGCTTCTGCAGGAGATGTGTTGACAGAATATGGGTTGGAATGAAGAGATACCTGTAGCTCTCTATAAACAGTGGACTTGTTGGATTTCTAATTTGGATGAAGTCGCAGAGTTTCTAGTAGGCCGATGCGTAAAACCTACAGATTTCTGAGAAATCATGCATGCCTGTTTACATCATTTTTCAGATGTCTCTGAAAGAGGATATAGTATGGTTACTTATCTTAGGATGACAAACTGTGATGATAAAGTGCATTTAGCATTTCTGCTTGGTAAGTCCAGAGTGGCTCCCCTTAAACCTCTAACCATTCCTCGCTTGGAGTTAACAGCAGCTGTTCTTTCTGTTAAAGTGGACCAGATGTTGAGAAGGGAATTAAGACTTCAATTGGAGAATTCAGTTTTTTGGACTAACAGTCAAACTGTGCTCAAGTACATCAAAAATGAAGACAAACGCTTTCAAACCTTTGTTGCAAATAGGGTCTCTTACATTAGAGATAAGACATTGACTTCAGCAGTGGAGATATGTTGCCACCAAGGAAAATCCTGCTGATGATGCTTCACGTGGAATGCATATCAAGGCATTTATGCACAATAAAATATGGATTGCAGGTCCTAGTTTTCTTTGGAGAGCAGAAGAGTATCAGTTACACCCTAAAGAGCAAATTGTGGATATGCACAACGATGATGATCCAGAGATCAAAAAAGATCTTGGAGTGAATGCTGTTATCCTGCAAGGTATACAGAATGCCAGTAACTGTCTTATCACATATTTTTCAGACTGGAAAAAACTGAAGGTGGCAATTGCTTGGATGCTCAAGGTAAAAAAGCTACTGAAAAGGATATGTCTCAAAAGAAAGGAGTTACTGTTACTGGAAAGGAATTGCAATGCTTCGAAATCAATCATAGATGCACAAATGAAGTCATTCAAGACAACTTAGGGTGGACAGTTTTTGTCGTTGGAAGGCCTTACTGAGGCTGAAATAGCCATTGTTTTCTTCAGTCAGCAGCAAGAGTTTCAAGACGAGATTGAACAACTAAAGCATGGTTCCTGTGGAGTCAGGAAAGAGAACAGCATATAAAGATTGGACCCTGTATTGGATGAGGAACTCATCAGAGTAGGAGGAAGACTCAGAAAGGCAGCCATGCCTATTGAATCCAAACATCCCATCATTTTGTCCAAAAATCACCATGTGTCAAATCTTATACTTCGTCACATTCACAACCAATTGGGTCAATGTGGCAGGAATTATATGTTGTCCAAACTGAGACAAACACAATGGATTATAAATGCTAATGCTACTGCAAGGAAAGTTATTTCCAAATATATTGTTTGTAGACGTTACAGAGGAAAGACGGGCCAAAAAAAGATGTCTGATCTACCTCTTGAACAAATTACACCTGATCTTCCACCTTTTACAAATACTGGGGTGGATTACTTCGATCCCATTAAAGTTAGAAGAGGACGTAGTACAGTAAAATGATACGGAGTGATTTTTACTTGTATGGCAAGTAGAGTGGTGCACTTAGAAGTAACCTATTCCTTGGACACAGATGGATGTTTAAATGCTCTACAAAGATTTATTTCTCGTAGAGGTGAAGTAGTACACATTAGGTCAGATAATGGGACAAACTACACTGGTGCCAACAGAGAGTTAAAAGAGGTCATTTCTGCATGGAATGACAAGCAAATTGAAAGGGAGTTACTTCAAGTAGGGGTTCAGTGGAGCTTCAATCCACTGGCTGGCTCCCATTATGGAGGTGCATGGGAGCGGATTATTCGTATGGTGAGAAACATTCTTTGCTCTGTACTTCACCAACAAACATTGGATGACAAATCCTTTCATACCATTCTGTGTGACGTAGAATCAATCCTAAATGATTGTCCTATTACCAAGGTATCCAGTGATCCCAATGACCTTGAAGCTATTACTCCAAATCATCTGCTTCTCATGAAAGGCAAATCTGCTTTACCACCAGGTCTTTTGGAAAGAACTGATCTCTATGTGAAAAGAAGATAGAAACAAGTGCAGTACCTAGCTGATCTTTTCTTGAAAAAGATGGACACGGGAGTATCTTCCTCCGCTTCAAAAACGTCAAAAATGGACAAAAGAACGTCAAAGTTTTAGTACTGTGGACATTGTACTTTTACTGGATCCTACTGCGCCTTGTGGCTCAGGGCCACTTGGTCGAGTATTAGAAACTTTTTTTAGATGATAAGGGCTTGGTACGAACTGTAAAGGTTAAAACCAAGAGTAGTATTTTAGAACGGCCTGTAAGAAAGCTTTGTCTCTTGTTAGAGGTAAATGACTAATGTGGACTGTTACAGTCTGTGCCATGTGGTTCTTCAATATTTGTTATGGCTCCTTTATGTAATATTTGTAATTGTTATGTTATTTATCATAATCAAATAAGGGGCCAGTGTGTAGGAGCCACTTTTTGAGTTGTAGTAATTTTGTGGTCGACTAGGTGTTGCTAAATGATAAATATAACTGAGGTGCCTGTGGAAAAGAGGAAGAGCGTCAGTAATGGGAAAGCACACGGTTTTTGATCATGCTAACGAGTAACTTGCTTGCTAGTGTGGGAATAATGCAGTGTTTAGATATGTGCTGTGTGTAGAAGGAGCAAATATTATGTGCACATGATAATGAAGAAGAGAGAAGCAAAGATTAAGGCTTTGTTTCATTCACCTGCACAAAATAAAGACATTCTGCTTAAATCAACTTTAGCATGCATGGACTCTTGGGGATCCCCAAGAAGATCCTCACCGGCACTGCGTTCACATACATTTTGCAAACTTTACGGATTATTGGGCATGAAATTGATTTGCACCAGTGTCTATCACCCACAAACAGATGGCTTGGTGAAACGCTTAAATCCATGATCCGTAAATTCGTTCACGAGGTTTTCCCCTTTCGAGCGTCTCTACGGCAGACAGCCCCGAGAGGTGCTGGATGTCGTTAGGGAGGCTTTGGAGGACGAACCTACGCTAAGTAAAAATGAAATTTAACATATCCTGGACCTACGAGCAAAACTCCACACACTGGGGCAGCTCTCTACAGAGAATTTGATCAAGACCCAGGAGGAACAACGCAGGTGATATGATAAGGGCACTAAACTACGAAAATTCACACAGGGAGATAAAGTCCTTGTACTGCTGCCTTCCTCCACTTCAAAATTACTCGCAAGGTCTGTTTGTGGTCACACGACAAGTCAGTGATCTCAATTATGAGGTGGTATGAATGGACAGGAAGGGGGCACGTCAAATTTATCATGTTAACTAGTTAAAACAGTGGAGGGAGCTGGAGGAGGTGATGCTGGCTGCACTTGTTACCAGCGGGGATGATCTGGGGCCAGAGAGCGTAAGCCAGAATCGGCCAAACATTCTGGTCACTGGAGGTGATCATCTTTCACCTGCGCAACTCACTGACATCCGACAACTCCAAACCAAGTTTACAGACGTCTTCTCCCCCCTACCCGGTCGTACCGACTTAATTCAGCACAACATCGAGACCGAACCCGGACCCGACCGTATCGCTTGCCTGAACACAAAAAAGTGGTCCAGAGAGAATTGAGAAAAATGTTGGAAATGGAAGAAACCTGCAGTGACTGGGCCAGCCCAATCGTTTTAATACACAAGATGGACGGGTTGGTCCGGTTCTGTGTGGATTACTGCAAATTAAACACTGTGTCAAAATTAGATGCATATCCAATGCCGCGGGTTGACGAGTTGCTTGACCGGTTAGGTACTGCTCGCAATTATTCGACATTGGATCTGACAAAGGGATATTGGCAAATCCCCTCCTCTATCCTTAGAAAAAATGGCCTTTACTACGCCGTTTGGCTTACAACAATTCTTGATGTTTCCGTTCGGGTTGTTCAGGGCACCGGCCACATTCCAGCGCCTGATGGATAAAACACTGGCCCGTTGCTCAGCATATGCCACTGCTTATTTGGATGATATAATCACATATAGTAATGATTGACAGCGGCATATGCAACATGTGAGGGCGGTGTTATCAGTGCTGCGGGCCGGGCTTACAGCCAACCCGATGAAGTGCGCGATTTGGTGTGTGGAGGTGAGGTATCTGGGCTTCCATTTGGGTCATGGGCTAGGTGCAGCCCCAAATTGATAAAACTGCAGCCATTACAACCTGTCCAAGACCCAAGACCAAAAAGGATGTAGAGTTTTTTGGTCTGTCAGGATATTATAGACGGTTTATACCAAATTATTCGGACCTCGTCAGCTCCCTGACTGATCTTACTATAAGGGGAGAACCAGATACCGTCTAATGGTTAGAGCAGTGGCAACAGGCCTTCAACGAAGTTAAGGCTGCACTTTGTGGGGGCCACTATTGCAAGCTCCTAACTTTGCTCTTCCATTTCTTTTACAAACAGATGCATCTGAACAGGGTCTGGGGGCGGTTCTCTGCCAGGAGGTTGAGGGTGAGGAGAGCCCGGTGCTCTACATTAGCCAGAAACTGTCTAACTGGGAGTCTAAGCACAGCACCATAGAGAGGAAATGTTTGGCGATACGCTGGGCTGTCCTCACCCTCCACTATTATCTTTTGGGCTGAGAATTTGTCCCCTGTTCGGTCCATGCTCCCCTCCAGTTGCTCAACCGCATGAAGGATTCCAATGTGCGGATCACCCATTGGTATCTCGCGTTACAGCCATTTAAATTCAAGGTGGTCTACAGGACAGGCGCAGAAATAGTCGTGGCTGACTTCCACTCCCAGGAGGGGGAGGCAGCTGCAGGCCAGACGGCTGCCCAGCCTGAGGCAAGTGGTGGGGGTATGTGGTGGAGAGAGCATGGCCGAACACCCAGAAAGGGGGGAAAGCGAGTGGAGACACCGGCGGCTGGTCAGTAGCCCAATCAGAAATAATTAATAACATCTGTTTTCTCTAGTGATTAGGCCGGAGAGACCTTCAGTTACTACCTGCGGATGAGGTAGAATGTGGGTAGGGATCTTAAGTTTCTTGGCCAGGGACAGATCTATGAAATTACCTGCTGCCCCTGAATGAATCATTGTCTGTATTGGAAGCTGGTGGCTCTCCCAGGCCAGAATTGCTTGAAGTGCTAGAATGGTGTTGGCAGGAGGATCTCTTATTTTCCCCATCACAGTCCTCCTCCTGTAACTAGGTGGGAACCATCATTTCCTGACAGTTCCGGACAACTGGACCAAAAGTGACCAGACGTACCACAAAAGGCATCTTCGCTCCCTCATGCGTAGTTCCCTTTCACTGGGAGAGAGTCTGGAACAACCTAGCAGTATATCTTCTGGAGGATCGTGAGCCTGTTCATTGACTGGGATGAATCTGACTGGTGGGGCATGAACTGGGGATACAGGTTTGCTAAGAGGAGCTTGGGACTGAGATGCTCTGCCTCGAGTCATTCTTTGTTCTCTCAGGCGATTATCAAGGCGAATGGCCATATCAATAAGGGATTCAAGGTCTTTGGCTGGTTCCCAGATGGCCAACTCATCTTGAAGAGATTCAGCTAATCCTCCCTGAAAGCAGACCTTCAAGGCTTCGCCATTCCATCCACTGCCTGCTGCAATGGTCTGAAACTCACAGGTGAAGTCTGCGGTGCTGCTGGGACTTTGATTGAGGGTCAGCAGATGTTTGGAAGCCTCCTGTCCACTAACTGGATGATTGAACACCCGCTTGAACTCCTTCTCAAAGGCTGTGTATGACTTGCAACAACTAGTCTGAGACTGCCACACCACAGAGGCCCAAGATAACGCCTTGTCAGTCAGAAGAGTAATAAAATAAGCAATCTTCGAGCGATCAGGAGGGAAACTTGTGGCCTGAATCTCAAAAGTGAGAGAGCACTGGGTGAGAAATCCATGACAGGAACTAGGATCTCCAGAGAATGGTTTGGGGGGTGGAATCAGGGCTCTGCAGCAACTACTGGAGCTATGGGAGGGCTGTTGGTACTTAGAGGTGGTGCAGCAGCGGAAAAAGAAAAAGCACCAGGGAGGGTTTCAAAGAGCTGCTGAATAGAGGACATGAGCTAGAACAATTATTAAGCACAGAGCGAGAGAGAAAAGGAGATTAAATTGCCAACAATCAGAGAAGAGGAAGAACAGGTGAGAGTGATGAGAACAGGGAAACAAAAGAATTGATAGAAGGTGTGTAAGAGCTAGGAGCTCTGAGTGTTTTGTCATCAACTCCTCTTGATGACGGAAGACCTCTTCATGGTGCTGGAATGAAGTTTCATGACTGGCATGAGTGCCTCTTGGTCCATGACTAACTCGGTTTTTCTGTCACAGGCAGGTCTTGAACCTGAGTCTCTGGTGTGGACACTGGTGAGTGAACCACTGAGCCCCAGGAGCAGTTACGTTGGACCCAAACAAAAACACTCCATGTAGGGATCCAGAAAATATGGATTTATTAAAAAAAGTCAAATTAGATTCTTCTCAATATTGAGGTAGCAAAACAGACAACTTAGGTTCTTCTCAGAATGAGGTATATAAAATATTTTAACAGTATAATAAACATACAAAGAAAACTACACGAGGGGAGAAAACAAATAGACAATAAGGCAGTAAGCAACAAGGAAAATAACTAGACGTTGCTCAGGAGATCAAGGGAATGCAAGGCAAGTTCACCGGGGCTGACTCAAAAAGTCAGGAACAGAGAAAAAGTGACAACTTAAATATACAGGCTGAAATCACATTTTGTTTGGTCCGATTCCACACAGCGCACATTAGATCAAGGGTATGTTTGCGTCCGCTCCCATTCTTACTACTCCTACCCTAAGAGACAATTCATATTTGAGGTTGATGCATCAGAGGTAGGGTGTTGTTCTTTCTCAATGCTCCGTTGTCGATGACAAGATTCACCCTTGTGGGTTTTTTTCACATCATCTCTCTCCTGCAGAACCTAAATATGATGTAGGTAACCGCAAACTCCTAGCCATCCGTCTTGCTCTTGCGGAATGACACCGTTGACTAGAGGGTGCATCCCGCTTATCGTATGGACTGACCACCACAACCTCGAGTACATTCGTTCTGTCAAATAATTTAAAGCTTGTCAGGCTCATTGGGCACTTTTTTTTTTGTTAATTTAATTTCACTATTTCCTACCATCCCAGGGCCAAGAATGTCTAGCCAGACACACTCTCTCGCCAGTTTGCAGCTTTGGAGGGAGATTCTCCTTCCGAGCCTATTCTGCCCACAGGAAGAGTTTTAGGAGCCATGTCCTGGGGTATTGAACACTCTGTTAAGGCTCTCGCTCATATCTCCGCTCCTAACAATTGCCCTGTTAATAAGCTCTTACCAAACCGTTACGCGCAGCTGATGGCCAGCTATGACTAGTGACATTCTGTTTTTTGTTAATTCTTGTCACGTCTGCGCTCAGAATAAGTCCAGAACCGCCGCACCTGCAGATCTGCTACAACCGCTTTCCATCCTGTCTCATCTGTGGTCTCATATCGTGCTAGACTTTGTAGGAATGGATTTTAAAACCACAGCGGTTCAAACTGTAGTTCTGCCAAATGACTAAAAAGTTATCAGTATTGATGGTAAAAAACTGTACATTCTAGTCAAACCACTCTTCTGCAATCTTATACCAAAAAGGACATAAGAGCAGTATTAATAGCTAAAAGAGCTAAAGGGAGAGCGTTGATATCATGTGATTGTATTGTAGTGCAATATGAAACAATTAAGTGTTGATGTTAAATCAAAAGTAATTCACAAATACTTGAAAATGAAATGATTTAATGACAATAACTTGCTATGGTTGCAACTGAATTAACTACAAAATAACTGTATAAAATGATAAAATATGAAATGATAAAACATATGATATAAATTGTACCCAGCTTAAATGTAAAATTAAAGTTAACAGAGGTAGAAGGAGAGACGCAGGGGGAGGGAGAGAGCGACAAAGAGAGAATGCCCAGACGTTAGCCAGATTGCATTAGAGTCAGAAAAGATAGACTCCTGAGGAGGAGAGGAACAGGGCAGGAAAGCAGATTAGGAAAAGACAGGTCAGGAAAAGACAGGCCAGGAAAAGGAGGCAGAGCAGCATTTTACCACCTATTTTGTATCTTTCTTGACCATGCATCTTTCTTGACTAAAGCCCAAATGCTGAGACATTCAAACTGACCAATCAACATATGACCACATCGTAAAACCCCCAAAGTCCACACACCAGGCCCTGATCTAATCAGTATCTGCCTTTGGAGTCAGTATGGACCTTCTTGAGTCAAAAAGACATGTTTTGTCATATAAACAAAAGCATATGATAATTTAGCCTCTTACAACTTCATAACAGGGCAACCCTTGTCTAACGGCAACACTGTTATTCTCACTGTTGTGGATTGCTTCTCTAAGGCAGCCCACTTTATTCCATTACCAAAACTCCCGTCCACCCGAGAGACCTCGCAAGTTATTATTAATAACGTTTTCAAGATTCACTGATGTCCTGTCCGACTGTGGCTTGTAATTTACTTTGCAATTTTGGAGGGAGCTACTCGGGGCTACCGTAAGCAAGCTAACCAAAATCTAGGTAGATTAATCCATTGTCTTGTTGCGCGGAAACCCCTGTCTTGGTGTGAGCAATTACAGTGGGCTGAATACGCTCATAATTTGTTACCGTCCTCATCCACTGGTCTATCGCCATTTTCCTGTTGTTTGGGTTACCAACCTCCTCTTTTCCCGTCTTAGGAAATGGAAACCGCTGTCCCTTCCGTACAAGCGTTCATTTAGTGCTTCAGACACACCTGGTAAAGAACGATTACTGCGCTCCATCACGCTGGAGAACAGACCTGACGCTCCACCAATCGCTGTCATACACATGCTCCTCTGTACGTCTGTGGGAAGAAGGTATGGCTCTCCACAAACAACTTGACTCTTAAATCTACTTCATGCAAACTGGTACCTCGTTTTATCAGACCATTTACTATTGATAATGTAACCATCCCAATTAAGGGCAGTATTCAAACACAAAACACAAGTTCTTTACTGGACAAAATAATGTATTTATTTTGGGCCACAATAACCAAGCAAAGTTCAAACACTCAATTCACTTAAATACTAGTTTCACTTTTATTTTATACAATTATCTCAAATATTAAAATTCCACAGAAGTGGTGCAGCAGGTAGGGAATAAAATGTTCACAATGTTCATAATATATAGATTATTAGCAGACTGCATAAGCATGTTTGGTTAAGGCAACTAAAATGACAACCACTAGGCATTTAACAAGGGGGTATCACCCGTAATTGTGCAATACAGCATCACTCCACATAAACCCAAAGTTATAATACACACAGTAAATCCCACAAATATAAATGCATAAATAACACTAATCAATAAACACCACACAGCAATCAAAACCTAAGCTACTATCAATACCACTCCAGCTAAATATTAAGCCGTCGTCATTCAGCATTTCATGTACAGAAAGTGATAAAAGACTGCGCTCACCCCTGTCACACGCAGGCCCACACACACACAGTACAAGCACTGGGAGAAACCAAACTCACTCAAACTTCCAGCGAACAAAATGCATACACAATATTAACCATGCAACAGTATAACACTGTGCTGCTGGCTCGCTTACCCGCTACTGTCACGATCCGGTAAGGGGAAAAAGGGAGCGAGGACTCATATGCAAAAAACAAGATGATTTATTCATTAAAATAAAATAAAACAACAACAAAAACCACCCCGAGGGGGAAAACACTAAACTATAACAAACAGAGAAACAAACTTGGTTGGGCTGACAAGACAAGGCTGGAGCTGGAACACGGGGGAAGTATATACAACATATGATGACGAACTGGCACAGGACAGCAGACATGAGGAAAATATAAGCAGGGTTAAAATTAATACACAAACAGATGAACATAATTAACTAATAATGGGTTAACAAGGAGGGTGGGACTAGACAATAGACGGGAGAGCACCCGACACAGAGACAACACAAGCCAGGTGCTCACATTAAACAGGACAAGAACACGCAGCCAATAAGAGAACTCATTAACTGAGTGTTCTTATGACTGGACAAACACTGAAGCACACAACAATGTAAACACAGAGCCACGTGCTTTGACAGACGCAAGACACGAGCACATGATAAGTGAACACCTTACCGTGGCTCACATAAATGCAACGCGCATGTTTCATCTCAGCGCCAACCAAAACCGAAACCAACTAGACTGAGACGCTGAGAATGAAACCGCGCGATGCTGACGAAACAAAACACAAACACGAGTACAAGAGCGCGCGTCCCAAGGACGCGCAGACCCCGCGCGCCCGCATCAAGCGGGAGCGCGCACGGTCCGCACGCACCCTTGATGACGCGCACCCAGACAATGACAAAACAAGTGCTCGACCCAAGAAAACTCGAGCTGAGCACTAACAGGACAGGACAAGACAGAACTAGTGTTCGGATTCTGCCACAAAACAAGAATTAACAAGACCAGAGTGGCAGAACCCTGACAGCTACTGGACGTGGGATACAGCATTTGGAAAGTCAACAGCGGCCGCCAAAACTTTAATCCTGGGAAACCCCAGCACTACCAATTATCCCTCCCAGTCATTTGCTCGCGCACAACATCATGCCCACGTCCCGGCACAGTAGCCTTGGGCAGCGACTCAGCAGCACCTGCAATCAAACACTAAATCCCCCCTATGACCAAGAAAATACATCCCTTTAAAGACTTTGGCTCATTACAAATTGAACTTGTTAATCTCCTTGAAACGTCATAGGCGCAAGTGACGCCAGTACACACGGTCCTGATTTGGGGAGCACCGCTTACAATAAGGTCATTAGCACTGCAGCTGTCCAATTCAGGTTAGTCCTATTTACAGTGTATCCACCCGGTTTTTAGCATATCTTGTAGCAAACCGGTTTTCAGCTTCTCCATTCAGCTCTCCCATTGACAGAGTCAAGAAAATATTGGACGTTAGGTGCCACGGTCATGACCAACAGTTTCTGGTCGACTGGAAAAGTTAAGGTCCTGAGGAGAGGAGCTGAGCACCTTTGTTCTCACCAGTCCCTCTCCTCATGAGCGCCTCCTTGGGTAGGGGGTACTGTCAGGGTATTTTCTGTCTTGTCTCTGTCTCCCTCTTGTGCCTATCTATTCGTGCGCACTTGCACACCTGCTATCAATTCTTTTGTTGCCCTGTTCTCATCACTCTCACCTGTTCTTCCTCTTCTCTGATTGTTGGCAATTTAATCTCCTTTTCTCTCTCGCTCTGTGCTTAATAATTGTTCTTTGTCTGAGAGCTACGCAACTCATGTCTTACCTGTTTGAAGATCACTAGTTCGTCTTGTCCTGTTCAGCACCGT
This sequence comes from Danio aesculapii, assembly GCF_903798145.1. Classification (NCBI taxonomy): domain Eukaryota; kingdom Metazoa; phylum Chordata; class Actinopteri; order Cypriniformes; family Danionidae; genus Danio; species Danio aesculapii. The sequence continues at coordinate 9,836,978 of NC_079452.1, read as the reverse complement.
GTGTCACGTCTCATCTCACCTCATCTCACCCTGTGTTCATCCTATTGTGCATCGGCTCACCTCTGCTCTGCCCACAGACTGCGTTTGAATGACTTTGGAAGCCTTACCATCTGCTTGCCAGCCTGAGGTCTGTCAAGTTTTCTTTACGTTCCCGTTTTTTGCCCGTGGAGGTTTATTTTTATTTTTGTCCAGTCCTGCATCACAAAGACGAAGGCTAATCTACCTGTTTCTTTTCTATTTTCAAATAAATTTAGCTTTGATTGATCCCTTGCATTTGGGTCTCCTTTTGAACTGTGACAGTAAAACGTATGCCAGAGTAGTTGGCAGTTTATTCTGCTGTGGCGACCTCTGAAATAGAGACTAAGCCAACTGCGAATGAATGAATGAATGAATGAATGTATTCTCTACCTGCAATGTCTGTTCTCTTTGTGTTACAAAACAAACATGAAAACATCATATGTGAACCAATATGGCGAAACATCTATATGGCTGCTCATCAAATATGTTGTTAAACATTGTATAAAACCAATCAAAAAGGTTACAAATTTACACAAACAGTGACAAACACTGATCATTTATGCAAGCTCAGTTTCAAACTGACAGTCATGCGATTGGTCCAGCCATCCTCCTGTCAGACACAGCAGTGCTCTGTGCGAACAAGCTAGGCAGATCACTTCTTTTTTTTTTTTTCAAGATTTAATATTATACAAATGCAAATTGTCATAAATAAACTGAAAAAGTCCCCCGAGGTGAAGAAGGCAAGGAGATGGTTATTTTATTTTTATGTAAAAAAATATAATTTTTGTAACATTTTACTCCTTTAATTTTTTTCATATGTAAAGGTATTTGTGTGTTGTTGTACATCCTGTGTATATTAAGCAATGTGTAAGTGTTTGAACCGAAATAGGCACATGACTTAAGACATGTTTTTAGTTGCAATGGTGCTGTCTTTTTCAGTTCTTCAAAACGGCAATGCACCAACGATGCGCCTTATTTTAGACTAGCATGCCCATGAGTTCACAAAGTGGTGGAAATTGCTATTTAGATTAAATGCAATGGATTTTAAAGGATATCAGCCAAAAAACGGGCAAAAAAACTTTTCTTGCAATTTTCTCACGGTTTTTAATTTGAAAAAGATGGCAGACAACCATAATTCAAATGTGTATATCTTCAAAACCATTCAAGATAATAATTTGTATATAATATCATTTTAAAGCGGAGTGTCCTCTTTCCACTGATACAAATTATCAATTTTGAAATTTGGGTCACTTAAACTCATTTTGCTGGATCGGGTCACATATAACCTACAGCCAAAATGTTATGGTTTATTAGATTGAAAATGCAATATGTAAACCTATTTTATTATTTTGTCTGTTGTTAATAAATAGTGTACCAATATATAAATGATATCAACATTCTTGGAATAACTAATTTAACAGGAGGATCTATGGGGAGCAAAAGCACAAAAGGAAGAGGGAACCCTAGGCACAAATTGTGAGTCTGCATAATCTCACTGAGTGAGAGCAGCCAGCACTTGAGCAACTTTTATTTGAGAGTGAGCAAGAAAATTTGAGCATGTGGAGCGTAAATTTGAGGGTGCACAAGAAAATGTGCACACAAGCAGTGTATATTTGAGATCTGTGAAGTTTTGTGTATGAACAGAGGAATTTGGCACACGAGCTAAGAGATTCACACAATCGTATTACATGAATGCGCTCTCGGCTTGTACTACTGCACTCACGACATTCGTCATTGAAATAACGCCACAGCTGTTTTCTTACCAGATTTAAACGCAATGTTCAAAGTAGTTCATCTTTTGCTGCTGTGTCTACTGACTGTATGTGATTGTTTGTTATTACTTGGAATTATGGTTAAGAATTCAGTAATTTGCTGGTGTTTTACTATGTTGCTTTAATGATGCATTGGGCTCACATATATACTCACACATATGCACATATGCTGCTTGTTTTTTCAACACTGTCTTTGTCACTGAGTGATTACTTTCTGTCCCTCGCTGAACGCAGTTGACCGATGACAACAGACTTGAGTATTTGGACTAATCATCATCACACAAAAGAGGGGTTTGCCTAAATTGCCAGAGCCGTATGCACCCTTTGCCCCCAGATAAGCGACACCGCTGCCTAGAGAAATAGAATATTAAATGAGATAACATTGGGCATGGCTGGTTTTTTTTATACTGCGAGCTGATTGGATGTAATAAAGAGGCATTTAATTGAGAAAGATTGGGTAAATGGCTTCTGGAGAATAATTACAATCTAACTGAAACCTTCTCTTTACCTTTTTTATTTATTGTCATAGCGATGTCAAAATGGAGCCAATACCACAGACGTAATCTGAGAGTTTAACTGCAAATAGACATGGAGTGCATTTTTAGATATCAATTTTAGATTACAAGGGAATTTTTTTTTCTTAATGACATGCACAAATGAATTTGTAAAAAGGTTCTTTGTGAGGGAAGAAGAAGACAGGGTCGGCGTTAAGGTACGTGACAAGTTTTATTTTTATTTTAAGGGTTTAAGCACAAGCTTCCCAATGTGGTGGCTGTTGCTTGGTTCTCTCTCTCCCGACTGGTCTCTCTCGCTCCCTTAAGAAGGCGTCTCTCCGGCCCAATCACTAGAGAAAGCAGGTGTTATTAATTATTTCTGATTGGGCTACTGACCAGCCGCCGGTGTCTCCACTCTCTCTCCCCCTTTCGGGTGTTCGGCCACGCTCTCCCCACCACATACCCCCACCGCCCGTCTCAGGCCGGGCAGCCGTCTGGCCTGCGGCCCCCCTCCTGCCCGGGAGAGGAAGTCAGCCACGACCATCTGCGTGCCCGGCCTGTGGACCACCTTGAATTTAAATGGTTGTAAAGCGAGATACCAACGAGTGATCCGCGCGTTGGTATCCTTCATGCGGTGTAGCCACTGGAGGGGAGCATGGTCCGAACAGAGGATGAATTCTCGCCCCAGGAGATAATAACGGAGGGTGAGGACCGCCCACCGTATCGCCAAACACTCCCTTTCTATGGTGCTGTACCTAGCCTCCCGGTTGGACAGTTTCCGGCTGATGTACAGCACCGGGCGCTCCTCACCCTCAACCTCCTGGGAGAGAACCGCCCCCAGACCCCGTTCAGATGCATCTTTGTAAAAGAAAGTGGAGAGCAAAGTTAGGAGCGTGCAATAGCGCCCCCCATCCCCCCCCCGCCCGCAAAGTGCAGCCTTAACCTCGATGAAGGCCTGTTGGCACTGCTCCGACCATTGGACAGTATCTGGTTCCCCCTTTTTAGTAAGATCAGTCAAGGGGCTGACGAAGTCCGAATAATTTGGTATAAACCATCTGTAATATCCCGCCAGACCCAATAACTGTCTTACCTCCTTTTTGGTCTTGGGTCTTGGACAAGTTGCAATTGCTGCAGTTTTATCAATTTGGGGCTGCACCTGCCCATGGCCCAAGTGGAAGCCCAGATACCTCACCTCCACATGCCCAACCGCGCACTTCCTCGGGTTGGCCATAAGCCCGGCCCGCCTCAGCGCCGTTAACACTGCCCGCACATGTTGCATATGCCGCTGCCAATCATTACTGTATATGATTATATCATCCAGATAGGCAGCGGCATATGCCGATTGACGGGCCAGTATTTTGTCCATCAGGCGCTGGAACGTGGCCGGTGCCCCGAACAACCCGAACGGAAGCGTCACGGGATAAAGGAGTTAGGGGTATCTGCCAATATCCCTTTGTCAGATCCAATGTCGAATAATAGCGAGCAGCGCCTAACCGGTCGAGCATTTCGTCAACCCGCGGCATTGGATACACGTCGAATTTCGACATAGCAATTAATTTTCGGTAATCCACACAAAACCGGACCGACCCATCTGTTTTGGGTACCAAAACGATCGGGCTGGCCCAGTCACTGCGGGGTTCTTCTACTACACCCATTTCCAGCATTTTTCTTAATTCAACCTGAACCACCTTTTTTTTGCGTGGGCGAAAGATGGTCACCCCCGACGACCAGAGTGTTTGCCCCATTCCGGTTAACACTCTCCGGTCCCAGGTCATCCTCGCTGGTAACGAGTGCTGCCAGCATCACCTCCTCCGGCTCCCTCCACAGTTTCAATAAATTAATATGGTAAATTTGACGTGCCCCTCTCCTGTCCGTTCGCACCACCTCATAATCAAGATCGCCAACTCGTCGTGTGACCACAAACGGCCCTTGCCACTTGGTGAGTAATTTGGAACTGGAAGAAGGCAGCAGTACAAGGACTTTATCTCCCTTTGTGAATTTTCGTAGTTTAGTGCCCTTATCATATCGCCTGCGTTGTTCCTCCTGAGCCTTGAGCAAATTCTCCTTAGAGAGCCGCCCCAGTGTGTGGAGTTTTGCTCGTAGGTCCAGGATATATTGAATTTCACTGCTACTGCTTCCGGGTACGGCGTTGCATAATCCACTAGGACTAATGCAAAGCGGTGCCCGCATGCGGATCGCTCTAATGGCCCGATGAGATCCATACCAATTCTCTCGAAGGGGATCTCCATAATTGGTAAAGGGCGCAATGGCGCTTTTGATGTGGCCGGTGGTTTCACCAGTTGACATTCACTGCATGCAGCGCACCATCTGCTAACATCCCCGTGAATGCCCGGCCAAAAGAATTGGGTCATGAGGCGATTTAGAGTGGCCGCTTGACCTAAATGTCCGGCCATGGGATTCGAGTGAGCCGCCTGGAAAAGCATTTCCCGACGTCTCTTTGGTACTAATAATTGGGTTGTATCTTCCTTTGTTTGAGTGTCTTGGGTCACTCGATACACCCTGTCATTAATAATCTTAAAATACGGATAGGACAGGGGTCGATCAGGCTGGAGGTTTCTCCCATCAATGACCTGCACTCTTTCAAGTGCATGTCTCAGCGTGTCATCACGCGACTGCTCTAGGGGAAAGTCTTTACACCGGGAAATTCCCGGCCCTGCACCTAAGTCAGCGTGTGATGTCATCACTTGGGATTCCCCCAGCTGAGCGACCCGCCCCCTGTTCGGCGATTTTTTTTTTCCAAGACACACCCGCGCTTAAGATTTCCAGTAATTTGTTAAAATCAGGCCAATTCGTCCCCAGGATTAGCGGGTGTTTGAGGTGTCGATTAACCGCTACCTCCACATTATGCTTTTTCCCCCTGAATTGAATTTTCATAGCCGTTAGCGGATTGTGTCTTACCTCTCCGTGCACACACCTTACCTGAACCGTGCGGCTCTTATCCAATGCCGAGCGTTGCACCAAGCATTGGTGGATGGAGGTTTGGTTACAGCCTGAATCCACCAAGGCCTGATAGGTATCCCCCTTAATACTCACCGGTATTTTTAGTCCATTGCGACCGGGGGCGACGGCTGGCGCGTCGAACAGGCGGATCAATGCACCCACCTCTATTACAGAGCAGTTTTCTGGGGCATGATCCTCCCCCCCGAAATGCCAACACGCCGGCCCAGACCTTCCCGTTACACCCCCGGGGCCAGCAGGACCAACCGATTGGGCCGGAGAGAGACCTGTCGGCGCCTGAAATCCGCCCATAGTTTGGGCGTCCCCGTTTCTATCCCGATAAGCACCCCAGCGAGGCGTGAAGCGCTGAGGGTCCGGGCCTGGGGTTCGCCTCCGGGGCACCGGGATGGGTGGTCCCCGCAATCTGGGCCTGGGAGTGGGAGGAGAGAGAGACAGAGGGGACAGAGGGAGAGAGAGAGAGAGAGGTTACTTCGCCGACCCTGGACCTCGCTACCAGGTGATTCTCCGCCAGCTGGATGGCCATGTCCAGATCTTCTGGCCGGTGGCACTGGACCCATTCCGATGTTCGGGAGGGAAGGCGGGCGATAAACTGCTCCAGTACCATAGCATCCATGACCTGGGCGATGGTTCGGTCATCCTGTACCAGCCATCTGCGGCAGGCGTCACGGAGCTGCTGGGCAAATACGAACGGCCCGCTGAAGTATGGCTCGCTTCAGGTGAGCATAGTCCAGGAGATCCTCGGCCGGTAGCTGCTGTGCGGCGGTCTGGGCTTCGCCCGACAGCAGCAGAATGACTCGTACCGGCCAATTGGCCCGCTGCCACCCACACCCTTTGGCCATCTTCTTGAATAGGTCGAGGAAAACTTCTGGGTCATCTGTTGGCCCCATTTTGTGTAGTGTTATGGGAGGGTGGGTGGCCGATGTTACCGCGGGCTGGATCTCCCGGTCCAGCAGACTCCGGACGAGCTTGCGGTCCTCGCGCTGGGCCTCCACCAGGACTTTAAAGTGCTCTTCTTGCTCCGCCCGGATATCCAGGAGTTCCTGGTGCTGTTCACGGTGGAGGACCGCGAGCGCCTGGATCACTTCCGCAAACGGACTGGTTGACGGAGTGGTCATCTTGGCAGCGAGATCTCTTCTTCTTCCCGGGTTTCGGCACCACTGTAAAAAGGTTCTTTGTGAGGGAAGAAGAAGACAGGGTCGGCGTTAAGGTACGTGACAAGTTTTATTTTTATTTTAAGGGTTTAAGCACAAGCTCCCCAATGTGGTGGCTGTTGCTTGGTTCTCTCTCTCCCGACTGGTCTCTCTCGCTCCCTTAAGAAGGCGTCTCTCCGGCCCAATCACTAGAGAAAGCAGGTGTTATTAATTATTTCTGATTGGGCTACTGACCAGCCGCCGGTGTCTCCACTCTCTCTCTCCTCCTTTCGGGTGTTCGGCCACGCTCTCCCCACCACAGAATTGTTCAGCCAAAAAAAAAAAAAAAAACAATATGATTCCATGTGTACTTTAACGAATGTGTACCATTTTACAGTACAGATTATGAAAATATTCCGTATTGAATTTGCATACCCTCTTTAGTGAAAAAAAAAGAAAAAAATCTTTCTTTTCTTCAAATGTCACTAACCGTACGTTCACACTGAAAGCGGCGAGAGCGTCAAAGTATATATTTTTTTCAATTCAATTCAACCTATATTTGTATAGCGCTTTTACAATGTAGATTGTGTCAAAGCAGCTTTACATAAAATATCATAGTAAATTGAAATAGTGTAGTTTTTAAAGTTTAAGTTCAGTTCAGTTCAGCTCAGTTCAGTGTGGTTTAATAATCACTACTTAGAGTCCAAACACTGAAGAGCAAATACATAGACGCGCAGCTCTACACATCCCGAACCATGCAAGCTGGACCTCAGCGAAGACTCGTCTGTCCCTGGAGCGTCACAAGTACCCGGAAGTCATTTATTTTCAATGAGAGTCGGCGCCGTTAAGCGGCGAGGAGCAGCGTGGCACGTCTTCGCCAGTGTGAGCGTCGAGGAGAGTAGAAATCAAGTCAACTTTATGGTAATAAACTATGACGCTGTTCGGCGGCAAACAATCAAAATGAAGAAGTCCAGCGCTTGAGAAGAGTTCAGAGAACACAGACCTGTGAACTTTGGTTCCAACCACAGTTGTTCCCAAGGGTTTGATTATTACGGTCGCCGGATTTTCAATTATTTACAATGTTTTCTTACAGGAACATGCATTAAGTAAGTTACTGATGTGCTTTAATGTTGTAACGTTATATATTCATCTTTAAAACAGTGGGAATCTCATGCGACAGTACAAAACAGTATTGCTGCTACAGAATATTTCAGACATTTGGACACATATTGGATAATTAGGTAGAGCAAAGCCACACCACATGCAACTTAATCTTCCATAGTTAAATGAATTTAAGAAGTGCACAACATTTTCACGCTAGAAAGCACGTTTTATGCAGGAATGTAACTGATATGCTGTAACGGCCCCTTTAAATACGAAATCAATGTAGCGAATTTTGATGCTCTCGCCGCCGGAGCTGAAGGCAGACAGCGTTGTCACCAGGGCGGCCAGAGCGACCTTGGATGCTCTCACGAGTAGGGTGAAGCTGCAGGCCCGGAGACCCACCTGCACGCTCAGACCTGCACTTCCAGACCTATTGTTTTCTCAGACAGTGCCACCTGCTGTTGGTTTAAGTGAAGCAGCAGGTACTGATACCCGCCAACCGTCACCATTTTGTTCGCGCATCATCGCACCCACGGTGGGATACCAAACAAGGGCAAAGAGGCGGAGAGTGAGCGGAGCTACAGACACCTGCAGGCATTTTGCTTGGACTTGGCAGACAGACTTTACTTTGGGAAAAACGCTTAATACTCTATTACCTGCGACTAGTTTGTGTTCTGACTACATGTGCTTGGTTGTACACTATATCAATAAAGTGTTTAGACTTTTAAAAACACTGTTGTAATACACTGAGCCATTAAGTATTGTTCTGATGATGTTTTTCAACTGGAGGAAAACGCGAAATGCGTCCAAACACTTCAATTATAGTCTGTGTTAGTAAATGCAAGACTATTGATAAAATCCAGGCATAACATTGTATGACAATGCTTCAGATGACTGTTCTAGAGCCTACACCTAATCAATCTGTTAGATTCTAGAGGGCATAACAGCTCTAAAGAACATTATAAATGATAAATTATCTTAAATAAAACAGATACATTTATAGAGATGGTATATACGTATATAATTTCACTCACCTGGGAAACGGAGGCCACGTGAATGGTTTGTGAGCACAATTAAGTGAACACAGCATGCCATATCATCTGATAAATGTAGGAAATAATCCCAAAAGGCAATTGACTGTGTAAAAAAACATTACCCAACACAAAACTGCGATGTATATTCCGAGCTCAGTGGCTAATTAGCCAGAATCAGCTGAGGTGACGAGACATCGAGCAGCAGGACCTAGCTGTCACGCAAGTGGCCATGCCCTTAATTATGCAGACTTAATAAAACTTAATAAAACGAAAAGGATGATTTATAAAAAAAATTCACCCCCCTCACAGTTGTCATGAAGGTTAGTCATGGCTATATGCACCAAAGCCATCTTTTGTACCAGGCTGCAAGCATGTTTTTATCATCTGTAAAAATGCCCAATTTCCCATTGCAGTCAGAAATGACCTGGACTTCCTGTAGCCAGCCCCCTAAGGCAAGTCAATGAATTGCAGTTTTAGTTACTTCCGTATTGGCTTCCCGAGGGAGAGCGGGAGGTTGGCGCTTGGCTCAGACGAGCACTTTCTAGCAAGTAGCAACATCAGACACACCAGTAAGGTTATTGATTATTAAAGTGATTCCTGAAAATTGCCAGGTTTTATGGCATAAATTAATGTGGTGTAAAATATTACACTAACAAACAATTGTTTCAGTGTTTGATTTGATCAGAATTTGTGTCAAAAGAGCATTATTTTTTGATATTTATAGCTTGCTCTTATTTTCGGTGTTATTGTACCATTCTGGGACAATTTTTTATCAATGTTTTCTGGCAAAATAAAAAACGTTAAAGTAAAAATGTTTAAAAAAATTTATAATATATAACGCAATTATTATTTGAAAGATATTTGAGTGCTATGTAGACATATTATTGTATTTTCGATCTGAAAGTGCTACCAAAGACAATAACAGTAAAACAATAACAGTTTATCAATTATTAATAAGTTGGAAATCAAAATATCAGTTAATCTGCATAGAATTTACCATATGAGCTCTCTTAGGTTAAAGCAATATTAATTTGCTTGTGACTTGTGTATTTTTTTCCCAGATAGATATTACAATTCAAAACGAGTGGTCTCTGCCAACACTAACACAGTGCACCAAAGGTTGCAGATATTTCCAATTTTTGCTCGAGAAATAAAAAATCTCCCAAACAAGAATGTAAAGCATTTATTTTATTTGATGTTATTTTCTACGTAAAAACATTATTATTAATACAATTATTATTTTTCACCATTTTTCGCTTTATTGTTTACAGCTTGATGATTTGTAGGACCTCATGATAAAGTACACAAAAATAAAGTTTGTTGTGAGAAAATTACCCAGAGTACTATAATTTATTGTATGTGAATAAATTTATTGTATATGAAGATAATATTCATTCCCTCAACTCAAAACGAAACAGTGATAAATGATTTAAAAAAAAAACAATAAATGGCTAAAAAATATTGAAGTAACTGAACAATATCTATTTAAAAATACAATTAATAAAAATACAACAGTATTAAAGCAATAATCAAAATCTAGTATGTTTAATATTTTATATAATAATATATTGAATCATAACGTAATATTTTATAGTAGAAAAATAGATTAAGTTACAATTTACAAGCAGCTGAATTCAGGTTAGTCTATATTTCAAACAGCAGGTGACATTGTTAAGGTCTGGAAGTGCAGGTCTAGCCTCTGAGCGAGCAGGTCTGAGCGTGCGGTTGGGTCTCCGGGTCTGCAGCTTCATGTTGGGGGGCTCTCACCGCTTTGTTGTGTACGCACAGTAATCCAGTAGGTGGCGGTAGTTTAGTTGTTTTCCAGTGGCCTAAAGCTTCACTAGAAGAAGAAGAGGTCGTTCTGCTAGCTGCATGCTATTTTTGGAATGAATTTCCTTACGTTGCCCGCCATAAAAAGACATTATACTATTTGATCTTTATAATAATTCAAAGCTACGGGAGCTACTATACTAAACTCTGCATCTCTGTTGTGTCAATAACGTTCGACTGCTTTGTTTGTAAATAATACAATTTTTATTAAGCGTAGCTTCTCTCCTTACACAAGCAGAACACACAATTCGTGTCGCATTTCTTTTTGAAAGTTCGGTGTGTATTTACAGCCATGGCTGATGAAGAATTGGAAGCTATAAGACAGCAACGTATGGCCGAACTGCAGGCAAAACATGGGGTGAGAGAAACGGAAAGAAACGACCTAAACATAAGTTGTATATTGAACAACACATTCCAGATACTAATATAAACTACATCTGTGCTCGTCATTAGTACTTGTTGTCAGCACCTTCTTTGATCTTTTCATGTTTCGTTTTTGCTGTCAGATCAGTTGTAAAGCGTTATGTTATGACCATAGTAAGTAACATTATGTGAAAAAAGCCGTTTCTGTAATGTTAAGAAATACCTTATATATATATATATATATATATATATATATATATATATATATATATATATATATATATATATATTTTTTTTTTTTTATTATTATTATTAATATATTTTATGTATTAAAGCGAGGTTGTCTGTGTGGTTTCATCTGGAAATTCAATTTTATTTATTTAGATCTACATAATATTATATCACTTATTTTAATACAATAAGGCGTTGTGAATAAATTATATTTGTGTCTTGTACATATGCCTCTTTAGGACCGTTCCAGTGATCAGCAGGGACAACAGGAAGCTAAACAGAGGTACAACAGTTTTATCAGTAATTCCAAAAGAATGTTTTCTTTGTTGCTGCTGAAATTTTACTAAAAGCTTTGCATTTTATGGGGTGCGTGGTATGACTGAAATTTTATTTCTTAGTATGACATTTATTTTTGACAGTGAGTGTTAACCAAGCGGCAACCTCCCGCTCTCCATCGGGAAGCCAATACGGAAGTAACTGAAACTGCAATTCATCAAAATTCCGCTAGTCCTGGCTCCATAATAGAGCAAATTGCAATTGAGCCCACTGTTAGAATGGCCAACTTTACAGCAGAAAAAAGGTGTTTACAGCCTGTACAAAGAACGATTTTGGTTCATATAGCTATTATTATCCTCCATGACAACTGTGAGGGGGATGAATTTTTTTATAACTCATCCATTTCCTTTATATTAGGTTATATTAGGTTTGCATAATTAAGGGCGTGGCCACTTGAGTGACAGCTAGGTCTCGCTGGTCGCCGTCACTTCACCTCAGCTGAATCCGGCAGATTAGCCACTGATCTCGGCATATTCATCGTATTTGTGTGTTGTTTTATGTGGCTTTACACAGTCAGCTGCCTTTTGGACTTATTTCTTACAATTATCAGATGATATGGGATGCTGTGTGCACTTAATTGTGCTCACAAACCATTTACATGGCCTCGTTTCCCATGTGAGTAAAGTTATATACTTATATACCATCTCTATAAATGTATTTGTTTTATTTAAGATCATTTATCATTAATATTTTTCTTTAGACCCGTAAAGCACTCCAGAATCTGACAGATTGATTAGCTGTAGGCTCTAGAACAGTCATCTGAAGCGTTGTCATGCAGTGTTATGCTGGAGTTCATCAACAGTCTTGCATTTACTAACACAGACTATAATTGAAGTGTTTGGAAGTAATTCGCCTTTTGCCTCCTGTAGAAAAACGTCATAAGAACAATGCTTAGTGGCTCAATGTATTACTACAGTGTTTTTAAAAGTCTAAACACTTTATTGATATCGTACACACTGACATGTGGTCAGAACACAAACGAGTGGCAGGTAATAAAGTATCAAGCGTTTCTCCCAAAGTAAAGTCTGCCAGGTCTAAGCAAAGTGCTAGCAGGTGTCTGTAGCTCCGCTCACTCTCCGCCTCTTTGCCCTTGTTTGGTATCCCGCCGTGATTGCGATGACGCGCGAACAAAATGGCGACGGTTGGCCGCGCCTACTTGTAGCTTCTTTTGCAGTGTTCTGTAACCTATGGGTGATGTCACTGATACTACGTCCATATATTTTACAGTCTATGGTGTTAACACAAAAATAGCAATATAAAATAATCAGACTTGTAAATTAGTTAAACACTAATCTGCATTCATACTATCAGCAATGTTGTAACAATCCCACTGATTTCAATAGAGAGCTGGCACTTTCCAATATAAGCCACAGTAATCTTTAGCAACAGGATGAAGGCATGTGTAATGACATGACAAGTTAAACATTTTTGTGCATTGGTATTACTGTAGTTCATACAACACTACAGCAGCATAATGTTATTTATCTTTTATTCTCAATAAACATAATCTGTGTGATCACACAGAACTAAAGCTATACCTAGTCGTGTGTTCTGCTGTAGCATTAGAGTGACACAAAAGATGTCTACAGGTAACTTGAAGTATAGAGACAAGTTGCAGGCTGACTGTGACTAATGTATATTGCTGTTTGTAAAAATGTTAAAAGGATTGTTTCCTCTAAAAATGAAAAGATGTTGGTAATTTATTCATGTCAGGCTGTCCAATATGTAGGTGATCCTTTTTTCTTAGTAGAACATTAAAGATTTAAAAGCTAGAACTATGGTTGTGGGTGATTCATAAAATGCAAATCAACAGTTTGACACTTTGAGAGTAAAAAAGACAAAAAACTAAGTGCCATTTTAAACAATACATCAAAAGCATCCTTAATCTTAATAATCTAGAGCAGGGTTTCTCAACCACCAACCTGGAGGACCACCAGCTCTGCACATTTTTCCATGTCTCCTTAACCAAACACACCTAATTCAGATCATCAGCTCATTAGTATTTACTGAAAGACCTGTAATGGGTGTGACAGACTAAGACATCCAAAACGTGAAGTGTTTGTGTTTCTTCGGGAACGTGGTTGCGAAACGCTGAGCACTTGTAGAGCCCTTGTTTCATGTTACATATAATGACAAATGTGCAATTTAGGTGCAAAATCACATGGAAGCATGAACTATGTTATTAAATGGATCACACATTGTATCGTAACAATCTCTAAGTAGATTGACATTTAAAAGATTCCTAGTGTTTGATATACTATTACGTTTTTTACTCTCCAAGAGAGAGTAACTTTTCATTTATATTAAAATATAAATCACCAAGGACCATGCTAAAAAATGCTTTACCATTTTACTGGAGTAAGAAGACGATTTAAAGCGCGGTTAATAGTGAAATTGGTTAATCGATGCATGCCTAATACATTCACACATACATACTTTAGTTTCCTAATACAATTGTAGGGGAAACACTGAGCTTAAACAGCTTAACAGTACTGCCAGGTCCCTACTCTAAGAAGCTGCAGAGAGCAACTGCTGGCTGAATATGAGTCAGACAAAGATTAGTACGTCTTGTCAAAGATCAAAGCTTATCACAGACACCCCTGCAAAAACTTGGGTGGGGTCTCAGCAGCACCAGCTGGTACGGTCCCCAATAACCACTGTAATCTGTGGGTGTCCATGCTCTGTGGGTGACCATACTCCATGCTATTAGTATTTTCTATTATATATATGGCTGGGTACTGAAACCGGGTACCATAGTGGCACCGGTACCTGTGTAACCGGTATGCACCGGACAGTAACAGCATATGACTTTCGGTGCCTAATTTTGGTGCCATTGGTGCTGCGACAAGGGCGTAAGAAGCATCAAGGAGTGCATCAAAGGCAAAGACACAGATAGGTTGTCACACCATTTCTAAACATTAAATTCTTAACATCTTTGAGGGATATGGACATCATCTGTGATGTTAGACATTTGTTCTTGTTGCTTAGGGAATGTGCGCAGTACATCACATCTGGTGAGCGATGACCTTCAGATTCATTAACAAGCATGATCCCAGTCATAAAATTTGCTTAAACTAAGTGTTTTAAGGTATGGCTATATTTTACAAGCAAGGATTCTGACACCGCAACATGAAGCAGATGCATTTGAAAAGTTGCGTGTTAAACGTACTTCACATTGAGTACGTTTGCATGGACACCAATACTCCGATTTTAATATGATTATGACTTTGATTAAGAGTCTACCATGTAAACAGCGATTGTTGATTACCTTGAAGGACCACAGACACCCGCGGCACGAAATGAGGAGGGTTTTTTTCCCATTCGGCCTGCGGTATCAAACCCCATTTAAACAACACTCTTTTACCAGTCCTTCATATTGTCATCCAATACCTCAGTTTGTCAAACTGATTTGTTGAATGAAAGTGAAACTGACGAACTGCAGTTGAAGTCTAAAAATAAAAAAATGAAACACCCAAAATAACATGAAGCTCTGGAGGAAACATGGATAGCCTTGTGACATGATGATGTTAATCAATTACTGATGTCCATGTAAATGAAGTCACAAGCCCCAACCCTAGAAAAAGGGTCTTTCCTGATTTTGATGACAGCCTTTCCACAGGTTAGTAGTAAGCGAATGTAATGTTAATTGCATAATGCAAATTTTAAATTCATGCTAACAAACAAATGTTAAAAAAAGAATTATATTATTGCTATTCAATTCAAATATATAAAATATGAATTGATACTTTAAACTTTAATTATATTATTCAATTAAAATGATTAAAAGAAAATTTTGTCAAATAAAACTAGAGTTTTATTTTTTTGTCAAATAAAACAAGAGTTTTATTTTTCTAGAGTCATCCAGCATAATTTTTTGGTGCAAAAGGATTAGTTCAGGCACTGCTTTAGCACTGGTACGATTTTAAAAGTATCGATTTAGGACCGGTATTGAAATAACCCCAAACGATACCCAACCCTAAATATATAACGTTTGTTTTGGGTAGTAGACATTTTACTGCGACTACACACATTTTCAAGCAAAATGTGGGGCTGTCGCGGTGAGGAAATGTGAGGTCAAATCTGGATTCTTATTAGCGTAATGAGCGGTATTACTGCCAGACACCCCACATTTAATGTATGCACGCAATATATACAGCTCTGTAGCCAATTTAAGTATCACATAAATTGACAGTGAGACACGCTTTAAAACACTTTTAAATGTTATATGTAAATATGTGTATGATTGATTTTATATTTTTGTTTGTGTTTAACTCATGTCTAAACATTGTTATAGCAGTGTTACTTTGACTTTCACAGAGAGACTGAGATGAGAAACTCTATATTGGCTCAAGTTTTAGATCAGTCTGCCCGTGCCAGATGTAAGTTCATTTACAAACTTTACAAGCTGTTGTATTATCATGCAAGCATTTCTTTGACAAACAGATTTCCTTTGCTTTACAGTTTCTATAATCTTTCCAGAGATTCTGTAAAAATTGTGCTGTAAAATAAGTCTTGTTGAGTAGATGTTGGTGTGGGCTTTTATTCACATGCACACATACAGGGGTTGGACAATGAAACACTGG
>NC_079452.1:9748604-9813604 GCF_903798145.1 Danio aesculapii | reverse complement strand
TTAAATAAGAAGGGCAACTAAAATAATCATATTTAAAAGGAAACGAATACCAATGATATTGTCTACAGAATTTAGGTTGTAGCAAGTCAAGAGATTCTGAGAGTTCTGTTAGGAAAAACCTACATAGAGTTTAAAACAGTATCTAAAGGTTTTGTATTAATATCAGAAGTATTACTGTAAATAATAAATAAGCATAATCAATTATAGGGAAAATTGAGAAATCTAGTATTTTCTTACTTGAAATGAAAAAACAAACTTTTAATTATAAAATCGATATGAGACTTAAATGCAGATTTATAATATCCAATGTTTTCGATTAGAAAGTAATATAAATATTACAAACGTAAACGTTACAACATGACAAAGATTATAGCGACAAGCATGACTGTCCGCACCAGATGCAACATGAAAGATGGTGAGGTTTAGAAGCTTATTAATACATGTTAAACCTCTTTCATGTAATTAAACGTACACGCTAAGTGACTGATATTTTCTCTCAATTCTAATGTTGAACTTGATAATAAAACATAGGTTAAAGATAAAACGATCGATTGCTGCATTCAGCATGCCAACAAATGTCATGTAAAATTGTATTTAAACTTAAAGGGCACATAGGTTACCCCTTTTTTCATATTTAATATAAGTCTTTTGTGTCCCCAGAATGTGTCTGTAAAGTTTCAGCTCAAAACACCCATCAGATTATTTATTATAGCAGTTTGAAGTGTCTGTATTATAGCTGGAAAAAAGTTTTTGCTGTTTTTTTGTACTGGTCATTTAAGGCTAGTCCTCCCCGCCCACCGTTCCCACGTGCCTGTCAGCAATCGCTGCCCTCGGCTGCCTAAGGAAGCAGAACGTGTGAGAAATACTACAGTAAGAACTTTAACAATCAGTATTTGATGCATTTTTTTGTGGATTTGCAGAAATGAGTCACACACAATGTCATTACAAAGTTCACGCACACACACAGCGAGGACACAAACACAGCGCAGACACATAGTGCAGACATACACACACAGAGAGAGAGAGAGAGAGAGAGAGCGCGTTAAGCTTTGCACTCGTTTTGCACACATATGTGACATGATACTGGTAATATCCACTGCTGTATGGATATCTGTTATGTTAATGTACAAAATAAACCCAATTTAACGTCCACAAACAGGGATTGAAGCGTCTTCTTTAATAAATTGTTCTGACACGCGGCTGTGCTGATGAAGTGAATCGCTGTAATTCATTACACACATGCTCTGTTTTAAAACATTTTAAACTTGTAAAACTCACTCTTGATCACGTTTGATGATGATTGATGAACCTAGCGAACTAAACAGACCTTTTATTCCCAGCTGCTTTGCGCTCGTCCTCTCTTGTTGATATGATTATACACGTGACTGCCGGACATGTTAATGCCCACAGCTGTCAATCAATATTGGTGGGCGGGGGGACCGCACTCCTACGTAAAGTTGCGGTCGATCTGAAAACCGCTCCAATTGGTCCACCGTTTTTAATGTTGCTAAATTTGAAAAAAAAAAAAAAAGGACTGGGTGTGTTTATTTCACCCCAATATGACAGTTTATACACTATACTTACACACATTTCTGTCCAAACAGCTTGAAAAGTTGATTTTTTACCATAGATGCCTTTTAAATTTGTAGCATTTAACAGCGTAAAGCAAATAAACGGTACCTGAGCTGCTCATTGTCTTGGTAGTAATGCTGTTGTTCAGGCAAGAGAACTAGAATTTGTTTCTAAAATAGAAGTTTCAGATAATTGTTAGGACAAAACACCTTTTAGAATGAAATATATTCTACCACGTGTCATTGGGACAATGTGTAGCCTCAATAGTCGGGCACGCTTGCTTTTGTTGGTGTTGTCAATCTGGCAACCTGCGTTTGCATGCAGTTGTCGGAGAGATTGCAATAAGTGGTTTGACCACTGGGTGTCAATCTTGAACATTTAATCATTAACATCCCAAACTTAACACATAGATTTAATATGAAGTTTGTCCACCCTTTGCAACAATGACAGCTTCAACAGTTCAGGGATGCTTCTAGAAGTTCATTTGTGAAGTCAGCCACTGATGTTGGAGAATAATGCTGGCTTGCAGTCATCCATTCATTCATTTTCTTGTTGGCTTAGTCCCTTTATGAATCAGGGGTCACCACAGCAGAATGAACCGCCAACTTTTCCAGCACATGTTTTACACAGTGGCTGCCCTTCCAGCTGCAACCCATCTCCGGGAAACATCCATACACACTCATACACTGCAGACAATTTAGCCTACCCAATTCACCTGTACCTCATGTCTTTGTACTGTGGGGCACCCGGGGGAAACCCACGCGAATGCGGGGAGAACATGCAAAATTCCACACAGAAACGCCAACTGACCCAGACGAGGCTCAAACCAGTGACCTTCTTGCTGTGAGGCGACAGCACTACCTACAGTGCCACAGCATTGCCCCTGGCTTGCAGTCTCCTCTCTAATTCATCATAACAGCTGTTCTGTCAGGTTGAGGTTAGGACTCTGCTGGCCATTCAATTTCCTCCACACCACTCACTCATTCATGTCTTTATGGACCTCGATTTGTGCACTGGTGTGCAGTCATGTTTGAACAGGAAATGTTACCACAAACTGGATAATGAAATTTACCAAAATGTATGCTGTATAGTGGTTTTCCATATCATATTGTACATGATAATACCAGTATAATTTATTATTATTGCATAATAACAAGATGTCACATTGTGATATCAACAATATAGCAACATGATGACATAACACATTTAGTTAGCGTGTGTGTGCAACACCTCTCAGAGCAGGAGCAACTTGTCAGCATCCAATGACAATTAAGTAACTAAAACAGGAGCTACTTCAATACTATGAAAGTGGTTTGGTTACAAGAGATCAAAATTATTTAAAAGTAATGTGAGACATCAGCTCTACAGTGTAGCAGCAGCTTTAGTGGAAGACGTTGATGTGGTGTACACAACATAAACAACAAATGAAACCATGTTCACTTCACAAATAATCTAAAGTCCTGCAGGTGTTCTCAGTTGCTCATAAAAAATGATCGCTCTTCCCTTTTTAGTGTGACACTATATGGTTTTTCATACAAGAACACTGGCGTAACGTCATCTTAGAATTATAAGGTTCTATCTGACATGTTTGTCAAAATTGAGTTATTCATGTTGATAACTTAATTACATTGTAATTTATTATTATTATTTTTTTTTTTATATAAGTTTACATTTTAAGACTTTTTATTTAAAAAACAAAAAAGGTTGTATCTACAGTCGAACTCTAGCTTGGCTCTATAAGGTTCTTTCTGTGAGACAATCAGCATTTCAAAGGCACGCACGAGGACCAATCAGGATCAGCTTTCTTTGCCATTTCTTCTATTTTTAATTTCTTTTTTTCTTATAATTATAATTTCGGGGTTTTCTTCTTTATTGTATAGGACAGTAGAGAGTATTGACAGGAAAGCAGAGAGAGGAAGGATTGGCATTGGAACGTGAGGCAGAATTAAACTCAGGTCGCCATGAGCACCGGAGTGCATTTGTCAACGCACTAACCACTACACCACTTGTGCCAAATTTCTTTGTCATTTCACCAGACTGCTTCACTGACAGCAGGAAAGACCAGAAAGAAACACAAAATCAGTCAACTAAATAATGCTGCACCACACAAAATTGAGAGGAAACCTAAAACTGAAAAGATGTGTGTAAATGTGATGATTTAGAAGCATTTTTTTTTGATGAAATGTTAAATTTTACATTCTTGAATCTATCTATTTTACATTCTCCATCTATTAAATGTGATTTTTTTTTCTTTGTAGACAGTGAAACATTATTCAGTGTTTATTAAACTCATTTGTGCATTGTCTGTTTTCTTTTAAAGTCTTTAAATTTGATTTTAAGTCATGAAGGGCAAATACTTAATTTAATTCATTGGACATATAATTCAATAAATAGTTCATATAAACATACAATTTTTTAAAAATGTTGTAGAAAGCATAAATTTTCTCAAGCATCAACATATTGTTACAACACCAAATTAAATATAAAAAATATACAAATTTTTTTATTGTATTTCTTGAAAAGTAATTCTCCATTGAATGATCTGCCAGATAGAACTTTATAATTCCAAGCGGAAAATGACGTAGAATTAGAAGGATCTATCTGCATTTGCCCTGTTTGTTTTAACTCCAATTTGCAAATTTAAGAGAATTTTGATCATTTACATTTAGAGTACATTTAGGGTCTCTGTCATGTCAATGTATGAAAGATTGGCAAGATGGCGGCGCGTTCAGTTCGCGAAGCCCAGCGTCTCTCCAGTTTCTGCAATTTTGCAGTATTATTCCTGCTTATTTCGGGTCTGTTCGTGCAGAACAGCAGTGCCTTTACATCGTACACCCGACAGGACATCTTGGATATTGGTTTGTGCATTCCGGACCGTTTTATTAACAATCTTCGACTCATCCCTGAGATCGCCAGAACACCCGGGCCTGAGAGACCTACCCAGCCGGGCGGAAGTGCTCGAAGGCGGCGCAGAGAACGTAAACAAAGACGGGGGAAACGCGGTGGGCTAAGAGCCAAGCTAAAGCTAACACCACACCAGCTCTCTTTACCCAGCATCTTTCTCGCCAATGTACGGTCACTGGTGAACAAAATGGATGAGATTCGACTGCGCATCAACCACAGCAAAAGATTATGGAACTGTAATGTCATGATTTTCACAGAAACATGGCTAAACAGCGGGATACCAGACAACGCTATATCGCTAACGGAGCAACAAACATTCCGAGCAGACAGAACGGCGGATGACTCCGGTAAGACCAGAGGCGGAGGATTATGCATTTGTATTAACAAAGCTTGGTGCACAAACTCTGTCATCGTTGGGAGACATTGCTCTGTTAACCTGGAATTTCTAATGGTTAATTGTAGACCGTTTTATCTGCCACGGGAGTTCACCTCCACCATAATAACTGCTGCTTATATTTCTCCCGACGCTGATACCAAGCTCGCTATGAATGAACTTCATGCAGCCATCAGCAAACAACAGACTGCTCACCCGGAGGCTGCTTTTATTGTTGCGGGGGATTTTTATCACTCAAACTTAAAGACAGTGCTCCCCAAATTCCATCAAAACATTTTCTGCCACACAAGGGGAAACAAAACTTTACACAAACATGGCTGAAGCATACGCTGTGACCCCCCTCCCCCACTTGGGTCAATCAAATCACCTTTGTTTGTTTCTCACCCCCAAGTACTCACCCATCGTCAACCGTGTGAAGCCATCAGTAAGGACCATCAAAGTGTGGCCAGCGGGGGTGGACTCCACACTCCAGGACAGGTTTGAACACACAGACTGGAGTATGTTTGCTTCCCAGGCCACATGTGGCTCTCACACAGACATTGACAGTTACACTTCCTCTGTTCTGGAATATATCAACACCACCATAGACAGTGTTACAACCCAGAAACAGATCACCACATACCCAAATCAAAAGGTGCGCCTCCTGCTGAAGGCACGCAACACTGCCTTCAGATCAGGGGATGCACAGGCCTACAGCACTTCCAGGGCTAATCTGAAGAGGGGCATCAAAAAGGCCAAGCACTGCTACAAGCTAAAGCTAGAGGAGCACTTTTCCAACTCTGATCCTTGGCGCATGTGGCAGGGCATCCAGGCCATCAGCAACTACAAACCCAGTCAGTCCACCCCCACAGCCACAAATGTCTCCTTCCTGAACGAGCTAAATGACTTTTATGCCCGCTTTGAAAGAGACAATACAGAACGCTACACCAGGAACACTTCCTCAACCGACCACTCACCTATCACACTCACCTCCTCACAAGTCTACACCGCGCTGAGTCGGATCAATGTGCGTAAGGCTGCTGGACCAGACGGTATCCCTGGGCGCGTCCTTAAAACATGTGCAGAACAGCTCACTGGGGTATTCACAGACATTTTCAACCTGTCGCTTAACCTAGCAACTGTGCCAACATGCTTTAAAACCACCTCTATTGTGCCAGTGCCCAAACACTCCAGCCCAACATGCCTGAATGACTACCGCCCTGTAGCACTCACACCCATCATCATGAAGTGCTTCGAGCGGTTGGTCCCGGCACATCTGAAAGACTCTCTGCCATCCACACTGGACCCACATCAGTTTGCCTACTGTGGCAACAGGAGCACAGAAGATGCCGTCTCCATAGCACTGCACTCTGTACTCACACACCTGGACAATAAAAACACTTATGCACGAATGCTGTTTGTTGACTTCAGCTCAGCATTCAACACTGTCATACCCTCTAAGTTACTGATCAAACTCAGAGACCTGGATATCAACACGTCTCTCTGCAACTGGGTTATGGACTTTCTGACTAACAGACCTCAGAATGTTAGATCAGGCCACATCTGCTCAACCACCGTCACACTCAACACTGGTGTACCACAGGGCTGCGTGCTGAGCCCCTTCCTCTACTCCCTTTTTACTATCGACTGTAGGCCTGTGAACAGATCCAACACCATCATCAAATTTGCAGATGACACCACAGTGATTGGTCTAATCAGCAATAATGATGAGACTGCCTACAGGGAGGAGATACAGCATCTGGCCACTTGGTGCACCGACAATAATCTGCTCCTTAACACCAACAAGACCAAGGAGCTCATTGTGGACTTCAGGAAGGGACGAACAGGCTCACGTGATCCCATCCACATTAATGGGATGGCCGTTGAGCCTGTCTCATCCTTCAAGTTCCTGGGGACCCACATCTCAGAGGACCTTTCCTGGACCACCATCACCTCCAGCCTGGTCAAGAAGGCTCATCAGCGCCTATTCTTCTTGAGGCAACTTAAGAAGAACCAGCTTTCATCAGCCGTCTTGGTGAACTTCTACCGCTGCACAATAGAAAGCATCCTGACCAACTGCGTCACAGTCTGGTATGGAAGCTGCTCTGTTTCTGAGCGTAAGGCACTGCAGCGAGTGGTGAAAACTGCCCAACGCATCACAGGGACCACACTGCCAGCCATTGAGGACATCCAGAAGAAACACTGTCTGCGCAGAGCACGCAGTATTCTTAAGGACACCTCTCACCCTGCTCACAGACTGTTTTCTCTCCTGCCTTCCGGCAGGCGCTTCAGGCTCCCCCGGACAAAAACCAGCAGACTGAGGAACAGCTTTTTCCCCAGAGCTGTCTCCCTTTTGAACTCTACCCCTCACTGACTCGTTTGCCCCCCCCAATACACCCCCCACACTCCTCTAACTTATACTCTTCACAATCACTGCACTGTAGTTCCCTAACTACATCAGAACAGCCGAGTCACTTGCTGTCTTCAAGAAACGACTAAAAACACAACTGTTTAGTCTCCACTTTTCCTCCTAATCTGCAATTGCCTCTCTGGCAATACCACTAACTGAGCCCTCTTTCTCTCTCTCTCTCTCTCTCTCTATAAAAAAAAAAAAAAAAAAAAAAAAAAAAATTTCCACTAATGTTTTGCTTCTTAGACTTTTACACGCCTGAAACTTGTCTATAGCGCTTGTTCACTGCTGCTCTTATAGTTGTGTAAATTGCTTCCTTGTCCTCATTTGTAAGTCGCTTTGGATAAAAGCGTCTGCTAAATGACTAAATGTAAATGTCTGCTAAATGACTAAATGTTTAACATTTGCACATTTAAAGTTTGCACATATTCATTGCACTGATTAATTTATCTGAACTGTACATACCCACTGCACATGGACATTTGTAATTATGTTTATCTATCTGCACACTTCTGCTATTAATAGCATCCTGTACATATATCCATTTATTGTAAATCTGTTGATAGCTAATACAACCTGTATATAATGTTCATAGTACATCCATCTGTAAATATTACCATAATTTTTCTATACCTGCACTTTATAACTTATACCTGTATCCTGCACTTGCTGCTATTGCACTGCTGGTTAGACCGAAACTGCATTTCGTTGCCTTGTACTTGTACATGTGTAATGACAATAAAGTTGAATCTAATCTAATCTAATCTAATCTAAGAGAACTGTTAAACACATTGTTTGCTATATGGAATGCAAAAACTTTAAAGCTCAATTTCTCAAAATATTAGGTATCAGAACCACAGCCCAGTGGCAACTCCAGTGGCAGACAGCAGAAAGTGGTGTCATCTTATTTAAAAACATAAAACATGTTCTCTAAAGATAAAAACCACATGCTGACAGCTATAGTATACTCTCTAAATTAAGTACATTAATCCATTTAAATTCTAGCTCAATTCCCAAACAATAAATGAGGCCTGATCAAACTTCATATGAAATTAAGAGATGAATATGATCAATTTTTGGCTACTGAAAACTGACAGTGGTGTTACAGTGGCCCTTTCTTCATAGATCTTCAGGAAATAGGATGAAGAAAGTCAAGGTTTTATTTCAAAATAATAGAATTTTGTTAAACGATGATACCAGTGATACAATTAGGGGGCAACTGCTTTTATTAAATATTTTATAAA
Organism: Danio aesculapii; assembly: GCF_903798145.1. Lineage (NCBI taxonomy): Eukaryota > Metazoa > Chordata > Actinopteri > Cypriniformes > Danionidae > Danio > Danio aesculapii. Next base: position 9,805,101 of record NC_079452.1, on the reverse strand, counting down.
TTATTTAACCAATTTGTGCCCAAATTTAAAAAAAAGGTTTCATGCATATATTCTTTATATTAGTGTTCTATATGAACATGTTTTGCATTTATTTAGAAAATCACATTTAAATATGCGGCAACTATAGTTGCCAGTGGGCAAATATGCTGTAAGCACCATTCAATGTAAAAAGTGAATAGGAGGAGAACATTTGGCATCCTGACTGAACTGCTTTCAACGGTTAAATTCAAATTCATAAACACATTTATTATGTTTAAAATTTGAAAAAAAATTGATATGAACCCCCCTCCTAAAAATTATCTATCATATAGTTTCATTAAAGGGGACCTATGGTGAAAAATCTACCTTTCAAGCTGATTGGACAGACGTGTGTAGGTATAGTGTATATACCATCATATTGGGCTGATATAAACACACCTAGTCCTTTTTTTTCCAATTCAACAACATAAAAACGGTGGACCAATTGGAGCGGTTTTTAGATCGACCGCAACTTGATGTAGGAGTCCCCCCGCCCACCAATATTGATTGACAGACGCGCATCATCATATCAGAAAGAGCTTTATTGCCAGGTATGTTCACACATATGAGGAATTTGTTTTCGTGACAGAGCTTCTACAGAGCAACAGAATTACAGAGACAGGACAAAAAACAGATAATAAATATATTTTAAAAAATAGAAGTAAGTAGTAAATGCAAATATACAAATTGACAAGTGTATGTACAGCTATATTAGTATATACAACGTTGTATGTGCAGCTGTTATGTGCAAATTGGCATGTAAAGTGTGTTGTTAAATAAGTGTATATGTGTATAAAAAGTGTATAGCAAGTAGTGATGTTGGTTCCACAATTATTATCATCAAGTGTTCATGAGATAGATTGCCTGAGGGAAGAAACTGTTTCTGTGTCGGGCTGTTCTGGTGCGCAGTGCTCTGTAGCGTCAACCAGAAGGTAAAAGTTCAAAGAGGCAATGTGCTGGGTGTGAGGGGTCCAGAGTGATTTTGGCAGCCCTTTTGCTCGCTCTAGGTAAGTACAGTTCTTGGGAAGAAGGAAGGGTTGTACCAGTGATTTGCTCAGCAGTCTGAACTATTTGACATAGTCTTTGGAGGTCGTATTTAGTAGCTGAGCTAAACCAGACAGTTATTGATGTGCAGATGACCAGTGTTGGGAGTAATGCGTTACAAAAGTAATGTATTACAGTAATGTATTACATTTTCCTGTAACGCAGTAGTGTAAGGCATTACTTATACATTTTCAGTAATATTTTACTCGGTACATGTTCAGTAACTCGTGCGTTACAACAAACTTTTCGCCTGCAAGACATTACCAAATAAAAAATACCGCAAGTAAGTTCTATTTTCTGTTCGTGGTTATTGAATAAATGCGCGTGTTGTCATTAATATCCCTCTGGCTATTGGAACTTTTTTACTTTGAACGCGGAATGATTTCAGCCTCTGAGCTCGAGGTCCGAGGCTATTGGCTCAGCCCGGTTCACAGTAAGGTCAAGCCCTGACGTGCAGCGGAAGAGCGGCAAAATAGATGAGCAGAAGACAGTACATTCGCGCGATGGACGTATGTGCATATGGCGTTATTTCACTGACAACAGTCGTAAGCGCAGTTTTACAAGAGCGCATTCATGTAATTCTCTGTTCGTGGACAACTCGACCGCAATTTTTTTTTTCGCAGTTGCATGCACTCAAAACACGGCTGCTCACGTGCGAATGATCTGGTCTGGCTCCGTCAGATGATGCAGACTCACATTTTGTGCCTCATGTGTCCTCTTCTTTTCGTGCTTTTGCTCTCCGGAGATCCTCCTGTTCAATTGGTTATCCCAAGAATGTTGATATGGTTTATATATTGCTACAGTATTTATTAGCAAAACACGAAACACTAAAAGGTTATGATAAATTCTATAATAAATACTTGTGTTTTTGAGTGTTAGATATACTGCCTATGTTTTAGGCTAGTATTATTTACAATTTGTTAATGAATGCTTCAGCATACTGTAGTATTAAGAATAGTGAACTGATAAAATGAAATACAAAGTGTAGTTTTACTACAGTAAAGTGTGGTGAATTGTAGTATAGTATACCCTATGTTGTAAAAAAAAAAAACTACAGCACTGGGTAATTTGTTTATATTACGCTTGTGTTATAGAAACTAGTATTAGCACAACTGATTAATTGAAGTACTGTACTGTAGAACTGTTCAAAACACTGTACATGACAGGGAAAATGTCCTCCACAATCTCATCAGCAATGTGGAAGACAACAGAGACGTGTTCAATTTATTTTAGTTGTCATGATAAAATGGGATTGATAGTGAGATTTATTTGAGGAGTGAATAGTTCAGTAGGCTATAATACCTCATCAAGTTTTCCCCTATTTTTATCGGTTACATTTCTGCTTGCATTCGTTATATTTTTGTTTAAATGTTGTTTTATTTGATTAGTATGGTGCACCTTTTGGATGTTTAATAAATGTTTTTTTAAAAATTTATTCTTTGCATTCAACTTCTTTTCTCTGTGTCTTAAGTGTTTGAAATTGGAAATATTTCATCATATAACAAACAACAAAAAAGGTTATAGTGGATTAGATTAAAAATTTTATATGTAAGTCTATTTTAGTATTTTGGTTATTGTTAATAAATAGTGTACAAATATAAATTATATCAAAAAGCATGAAAGGAAGAGGGAACACAAGACACAAATTGTGAGTCTGCATATAATCTCACTGAGCGAGTAGTGTACTGTGAGCGCACAAGAAATTTTGTGCGTGAGCAGTGCATATTTTAAAGAGAGCATGAGAAAATTTGCACACGAGCAGCGTATATTTGAGAGCTCACAAGCAGTTTTGTCCACAGAGGAAATCGGTGCACGAGCATTATATTGAGAAAGCAATGTTTATCATGCTCACGTTGTGCATGACAGTTTTGTGTTGTGAACCTGAATTTAAAGTGAATAGAATAATGGCAAGATTAAGAAAAAAATGCATCTCGTCATGGCATTGGAGTTTACATATAGGCCTGTTGTGTCTAATTTGAAAATAGCCAAGCTATTCACAGATATTGCCAGATAATCACTTTACCTTTACCATACTTTCAACAAACTTTGATCATTTGTGATTCTGGCTCTTATCCTTTCTTGCATTGTCTTGAGCCTTCACATTGCCAAATATATACTATATTGTTAGTAGCCTGGATAGGTCACCGTCATTCTGCTACATCATATCGCTTTCTACTGGATGTAAAGTGCTCTGCAGTACATTTAGTCATTTTAGAATGTTAAGTTCTAATTCTGTAGTTGTTTTGGTGAAAGTAACTAAAAAGTAATATAAGAGTAATGTAACATATTACAATTTTGAGACAGTAATATTGTAAGGTAAGGGATTACTTTTAAATCACAGTAATAAGTAATCTGTAATGTATTACAGTTTGGAAGTAACTTGCACAACACTGCAGATGACTGATTCAGTGATGGAGGTGTAGAACTGTTTCTGCAGCTCCTTTGGGAGGTTGAACTTCCTCAGCTGATGAAGAAAGTACAGGCTCTGTTGAGCTTTTTTGACAATGGAGTCAATGTGAGTGTCCCCCTTCAGGTCCTGAGAGATGGTGGTGCCCAGGAACCTGAATGACTCCACTGCTACCACAATGCTGTCCATGATGCTCAGTGGGGGGAGAGCAGGGGGTTTCTCCTGAAGTCCACTATCATCTCCACTGTTTTGAGTGTAATGAGCAGGTCGTTGTGACTGCACCAGACAGCCAACTCCTTAACCACCTGTCTGTAAGCAGACTCATCACCGTCCTGAATGAGGCCGATAAGTGTGGTGTCGTCTGCAAACTTCAAGAGTTTGACAGAGGAGTCTTTTGAAGTGCAGTCATTCGTGTACAGGGAGAAGAGCAGTGGGGAGAGGACACACCCCTGGGGGGCGCCAGTGCTGATTGTGCGGATACTAGATGAGAATTTTCCCAGCTTCACCAGCTGCTGCCTGTCCTTTAGGAAGCTGTTGATCCACTGACAGACAGAGGTGGGTACAGAGAGCTCTGGGCAGAAGAGAAGTTTGGGCAGGAGAAGTTTTGGGATGACAGTGTTAAACGCCGAGCTGAAGTTGTTGTGGTTACTGGCTGTTTTCTTAATAAATCAAGCTCAAGCTGGGGTTATGAATATCAGAAGAATATACTTTATTGGAATATTTCCCAAAAAAGCAGAGACAGCCTGGAGCAGACCCATCTCGACCCAGACCCAGACCCGTCTCTCTCCAGGACAAATCCAATGTCCCTCAAATTTGCTATCCCCTTTATCCTTGCTTCCTCCCACCTTTGTGTTTTCACAGCTGTTTACTGGTTCAACAGGCCTCTCCCAGCTCCTACTCTTTTACGACCCCTATTTAAAGACCCCTCTTCTTGTTGGCCCTTATAATGTACAGATCTAATATAATCATCACCGTTTTTCCACATACAGTTCACATTTGGTAATCATGACTAGTATCTATGTTTCAAACATCTAAACTGGACTCTTCTCTCCCATACAGTATGTGTCTTTTTAAATGTACATGACAGTTTCAACATGTGTTGTATACATTTCATGCCTTTCCGACACAGATGGTTCTCAGTGCATCCCCAAGTCCTCTCTCATGCTCTTTTATGACCCCTTTGCCTTAACCTATCACCTGTTTTCAAAGATATATAATGGCAGATTCGTAGGGCCCTCCACTCACCCAGTTAAATGTGTCTTCATATAGGTTTAGTAAATAAAAATCTTCTTCATTTCCCTCCTCTGTGGCTTATTAAAGCCACACCTTAATTGTCTTTACCCATAGTGCAACTTCATAATTCAGTCCTAAGTTCTACTACCTAATAACAAATACATGTCACAGTATTATTACAAATGACCAGATCATGCAATCGCACTTTGGAATAAAACCAAGCCAAACATCTGCATCCGGTCTTCACAAGAACACAGTAAAAGACTTGATTCTATTTTGCTGTTATTTTAAAGGAGGTAGTGTTTTAAGCATGAGCGTGCATCAGGTTATACATATGCTTGTGGGGGTCACAGTTATTTCAAAGAATCAAAGAATAACCATACATAATCATAATACATGTTCACTACACACTATTCTACTCCACCAACAACACACATAATAAGTAGAATAATTTGATCTTCAGCCCAGATACTTTGCGCATCGTAGAGAGCCACCATTTTGGGGTAGAGGTTCTCTAGCACTTACACCCAAGGCATGGATCCTCTTCATCATCCTCTTCTTTATCTAAACTATCAAAATATTTAGCACTCTGCTTTCTTAATCACAGTCTGATATACTCTTGCGATTGAATTGTTTGTTTCTTTCTTTCATTCTGGCCTGAAAAGATGTTGATAGAGACTTTATGTTGAGAGTCTGTAGCCTGAAGTAATTATCATCGCTTGAACTTGTGGCACCTTCTGTATTTCTTACTCAGGCATATTATCAGAATCACTCTTTTAACTTTTCTGATAAACTTTGCACTCCTGCCACACTTTGCACTTCATTGAGCTTCAGGATTTTCTGGTACCTCTGTTTCCCGTTAGCTTTCTCTTTCTGTAGTTTTTTTCCTTTTGGCGCCCTTGTGCAGTGGTTCTGATGGTACCTAGTTGATGGCATCCCCTTTGGCAACCTTGTCATAAGGTCCTTTTCTCCTGACTTCACTCCACTTTCTCAAGAGCACCTCAGATATACTCGATCATTGGAATAATCTCCTGCTTCTGCTACTCTCTTGTTTTCCTGTACAGATATCGCTTTGCACATGGCAATTAGTTTCTTCATAAAAGACCAAACTTCTTCTTTCCAATGCATTAGAATTGTTCTCCAAACATTCTACGAGTTTAGGTTATATGCAAGGTTAAATGCAAGATTACATGCAAGGTTATGTGCAAGATTACATGCAAGGGTCGACCCAATATCACTTCATGCAGCGTTAGATGCCTGTTTTTGTCAGTTTGCATGCAATCACTCATCAACGCAAGAGGTAATACATTAATCCAATTAAGTTTATTTTCACATATTTTGTTAAGCTCTGGCCTTGATGGATCATCTTCAGCTCTTTCAGCCATTTCTTACAGGTGTGTATGATAATTGCTCAATTTTCTTGATTTCCAATACTCGTTTAACTCATTATCAATTAATTTATTTATCTATTTATTCACTGAATCACATATCCACCTATTTATCTACTTAATTATCTTTAATTTATTTAATTTAATTAACCTTAATTACTCTTAATTACTTTATAAATAAACACATTATTTGAACTTATTTCTGTGGGTATTCCAAATATGGGACTTACTTCGTGTGTCTTAAATGTAATAACTATTCCTTCTTCCCTACTTTGCTTTTGGAATCACCTTCACTCATCTACCACACCTGTGGTTTTCCAAAAGCTTGTATCTCTTGCCCTAAAAAAGTTTTATCATAACGCAACACAACATCCACAATCAAGTTATTGAATAACCCTCTTATGTATATTGCTGTTCCTTTACTCACCTTCTACTCTGCACAAAAGTCACATGTGTATAACAATTCACTAATCACTATAATAAAATAAGGAGACCACTATCTTGCTGCTTAATTTTCCTTACCACTTCACCCTTGATACAAACCATATACATTTTTAATGCCAATATTTAGAAATGCTGTTGACTCAACAATCTGTACTTTGTATGTATTACAAAAATCTTATCTTTCTTTTTTCCCTCTGATGCTACATATATTGTTCATAGAGACTAGTTTGTTGTTTAACTTGTAGTCATCTAATTAAGGTTGTGACTCTATGCTAAAACTACTATATTAGAACTACTATATTATTTCCTTTAATGAAAATACAATTTCTTATTTATCATCTTACATTTCTTGTTAAAGGCATGCCTAATTTTTTCAGTCCTTTCTATTTTGTAATTTCTCAACTCAGCCCTATTGTATAATCCTCCATCTAATTGGCACTAAAACATTCATCCCTAAAAAGTCATTGTTTCATTATTTGTAGCAATAGTGTTTTTTGTTTAAGTCTTTTACTTAGGACAGAGCTAAATGGATCTGCAGATAACTAAATCCTACATATATTATAACAATATCAATCCTAAACCACTTTAAATCCTTTTAGGCATTCTAATGTATGTATATTGCTTATCAGCCAATGTACTGTCTACCCTCCTCTAGTAATTACCGGAACAGAAATCAATTACTTTAACATATTTGTCATCAGGAATAACATATTTCAGTACAGTGTGTTGGGAATCTTTGCTGAAAAATCCTCTATCACTGATTGCGCTTAAATCATAAACTACACAAAATTTACTTTTGTCTGTTTTGACTAATGCCATAATCAAAAATTTAATTTAAATCAAATTCAAATAAAATCCATTCATGTTTTTATAACAGTTTCAGCATCTAGTGTTTCTCTGGGCAAACCTGCATCAGGTTTAATTTTAATTCCCACTATGCTGGCAAATTTTTTCTACCTCTACGTCCTGAACTGATAATCATTATTAAAATTTTACACTTACCCTAAATAATTTTATTTCTGAGATATTTCTTAATTTGCATCTTATATTGATTTGTGTTATCTACTTTAAGCTCCTAATTCCTTCCCACTCTCACATCATGCTGCTTGTGCATACATTTTTGTTGTAATTGTTACAAGTTAAAATTACTTATTTCTTTATAGGTTCTTCTCTATCTGTTCTGGTTTTTCATCTTTAGTCCTTAATCCTTTTTGCTTTGAATAATTTCTTCACATATGATTATTTGTGAAACAAAATCTGTTTTCTTAAACACTTTTCTCTTTCAATTATTCTTTTAGTACATTTAGAATTGTCACTTTTTTACCTATATTGTACCCAACCTGTTAATTTCATTTTTTTTTTTTTGTTCTAATCTCTTCTTTAAGTATAAAACACTTTTCTCTGTCTTAATCTCTTACATAATTTTTCTCTCAAATCTTGGTTTAGATTACTCAAAATAGGATTATGCTAAGATATTTCCTTAATTTTTACTTAAATATTTAATTCCATCAAAATTTCTAATCCAAATTATTTCTTCAGCTATCAAAAGCTGTCTTTTTTTTTAGTCACCACCATGCATTGTACTTTATCCTTCTATGTTCAAGGATCTCTATGATTAAACCTATGAAAATTAACCAAATCATTTAACATTCATCATAATTTATAATTTCAACATTACACATTTAAATTTTCATCGTATATTTTCAAATTGGCAGGAGTCTGATTTTAGACAAGAATGGGTAGGTACACTTTTGCTCTTAATTTTCCTTTTGAGTGGTCACATTATACTCAATTTGAACTATAGTTCGACTGCTTTGAGGTGGACTGCCAGACTCTCCCTCCTCGCACCCTGAGAAGTCAGCTGGTTCATAGATTGGCTCTGGAGTCTTTTCTGTGGTGTCCAGACTCAACACATTTTTCCTTATCAGGGCACAGTGTTTCCCCCTCTCTCTTAGTTCTGGCTTCTTTTCTTTCATTTAGTTCAATTCAATTCAATTCAATTCACCTTTATTTGTATAGCGCTTATACAATATAGATTGTGTCAAAGCAGCTTCACATAAAAGGTCACAGTAAATAGGAACAGTGTAGTTCAGTTTGTAGTGTTTAAGTTCAGTTCAGTTGAGCTCAGTTCAGTGTGGTTTAATAATCACTACTGAGAGTCCAAATATTGAAGGGCAAATCCAACGATGCGCAGCTCTATAGATGCCGAACCATGCAAGCCAGTGGCGACAGCGGAGAGGGAAAAAAAACTTCACTAATGGCGGAAGTGAAGAAAAAAAACCTTGAGAGAAACCAGGCTCAGTTGGGCACGATCATTTTAATTTCTCCGCTGGCCAAACGTCTTGTGCAGAGCTGCAGTCTCAGTGGCGGAGGCTGGAAGCTGGCCTCAGCGAAGACTCGTCTGTCTCTGGAGCGTCACAGGAATCAGTCTCATGTTCTCCACTCTTCCATGACCATCACAGTAGCTGCTCAGGATTCGGCCAGGTCCAGGATATGGAAACCTTGGGATCATCTCGTCGTTGGTCTTGGATCGAATCAGTGCTGATGTAAAGTTCTGGTGGTGCACTTTTTCTTGTTTTGATCAGTTCATCATTCTCTTGTTTGACTCTTTTTAGTGTCTCTGAACATCAGTAGCCTTTTCAGTCCTCAGTAAATCCTGGGCGTGCAGTGCCTGCCTCACTGCTTTCACAAATGTCCACAGCCAACAGTTTGTCCATTGTGTTTTTCAACCACCTTTCCTATTTGCCAGTGCACTCAGAGATGTCTGGTAGGTACGAGACTACAGTCCACCAAAGTCCATCCCTATATCCTCTTAATTAATATATGGAATTTAGCCCATGATTTAATAAAAGTCTTTTTTCTCTTTCCCATATTTTCTCCAACAAATGAAGACTCCTTCCATCTATTATCTTCTCTTTGTTATCAGCTTATTTTTCCTCCAGTAATTATTATCATAAGTAAATATGATATAATTTTCTATTTATTTAGTGTTATTCTAATTAATTTCTTTAGCTTCAGATTGTGAATTTTTGCTTATCTATACTAGTGTTTCTTTACTAAGATTTTTTCATTTCCCTAACATTTTCCATACTCAGTTTCTATTTTCCCTATGCCTGCATCAAATGTTCCTTCCTTTTGCCATTTGTCATTTTTTATATTTTATATTCTCTGCCACATATTTGAGTATTTTATTTCTTAGTTCCATATCTGTTTTAATTCAACAGTACTACATCTACAGCCTTATATCAGCCTAATATCTGGTATAACTGTTCAAAATCATTACTGCTATACCTCAGTGTTCATATTATTAATTAAACTTACATATTTGCTTACTAGAACCATTTTTCATTTTTGAAATGCAATGCTTAATTATCAGTTTAGCTCCTTACTGCATAAACTTTTAAAAAATAACTTTTCAACTCACTCCATCTTGTTCTTTAACATTTACCCAGCTTCTATGATTTTCATCTGAATCACTGTGCTTTACCACAAATAGATGATGGCTCAGATAACATGTAGCTGACTTTGAGAAAGATGACAAAACATTTTTTATTGCCCTTAAATATAAACTAATCCTCTAAAAGCAAACCTTAGTTTCTTCAGAATGTTACTGATTTTTCTAGTTTTTATTATCTGTTAATATACCTATATTTGAAACATTTTCTACATTTTTAAACATCTCATTTTTGCTCTATTAAACAGTGTTTGGACTTATTTTTTTCTATTTCTATTCTATTCTATTTTTTTTTTCCTTTCCCTAATTTGCATTTTTAGCTCTTAGGTTTACTTATACATTTTAACCTTTTTAAATTAATTTTATTTTACACACGTTATCCTTTATCCTCAGTTTCCCTCTCATTTTTATCTTTATCAAATAACTAACTTATCTAATATTTATTCATACTTACTCAGTAAATCTATTTATTTATTAATATATTATTTTACTTCATACTCTCTTTATCTCCATATATTTATAAACTATGGCTTCATTTGTTAATTAGTATAGATTTAATGAATTTATTTTAGTTCCATTTTCTATAATATAACACTATTAATTATATGTTACTCTATTATTGTTATTTCCCTATTTCAATTATCTTGCTGTAGCACTTTGTAATATGTCTTTTCATTTAATAACTTATATTATACCCATTATTATTATGTTAAAGTCTATATTTTTATTTTATATAATAGTTTGATATTCTCTTTTACTGTTCACACATGGACACCATAAATCTCTCTCTTACCCCCATCCTGGGACAGACTGTCTTCCACCTGTTGCTATGTCAGGAATTTCAGTCCACTCTGCTTCAGTGCACTCATTGTTCTTTTTTTAACATAAACACAACTTAAAACACAAAGATCATTTTCTGAAAAATGTTTAACTAGTATATTCTTCTGCCTTTTCAGTCTGTGTCTTTTGAATGCAATATGTTCCATCAGTTTTGGTTTAGGAGACTCCTCCTTTATATCATAATCTCTTCCCTGATCTGCATCAATTACTATTCTTATTGCTCTTTAAATCACACCACAAATTTGCAGCCCTCCTTTTATATTATAATCTACTATAATCATTATTTTAACCTTCTCTTTATTGAAAACATACTTTTAAACACATTCACACTTCTACTCTTATTATTTTTCTCTTCTCATTCACTCCTCTCCTCCACTCAGTGTAACATGAGCTGCATCCCCCTATCCTCGTTCCAGTCAAGGAGGAGGAAGGGAGCCTTCTCTGCACACCAATATGGACTATTTTGCCTCAACCTGAAGCAGCAAATACACAAACACATACAATTGAATAAATACACTACACTACACTACTCTTGAGTGACCTGCCCGAGCAGCCTTCTTGTTTTTTCCCTAAAACTGAAGCGGTAACCACAGGATTTTCACTACACTCCTCTTGAGTGACCTGTCCGAGCAGCCTCTAACCTTAGAGCGGTAACCACAGGATTTTTGCCTACCCATGCAGCCCTCTGCTTCACCTTTAACAGAGCGGTATCGTAGGACTTTGCGCGCATCTCTCTACTTAAACTTAATCTGCTTTAATCTCTTAACTGTCACCGCACATTAAAGACTGTCTCTTAAAATTATAAATGCTCTGTGCATATCCTACATCATTAATAATTTCCCAAATATGGGTAACAGTTACTAGTTAATGTTTATCCTATCCGTCAAGGCCCTCTTAGGAAAACACAGATTATTTGCATGCAAATTACTCTTTTACTTATGTTATTCAAAACCCCTTATTTCTTTTAATATCTTTTTATGTTTACTTTTACTTTTAGTTCTTTAAAGCTGGAGAAACAGTTCAAGTGTCTTTACCGTTACAAGCAGGTCCTGGCAGAAAAAACACAAACTAATAAGTATAAAATCGCTTACCATTTTTTATTGTGGCCACATATTTGTGTTTTCTCTTCAGTCCAGCATGTACAGCAACACCAGTCCTGCTCCTTTCCAGCCCTCCAGGGACGCCATTTGTTGTGGTTACTGGCTGTTTTCTTAATGAATCAAGCTCAGACTGGGGTTATGAATATCAGAAGAATATACTTTATTGGAATATTTCCCAAAAATGCAGAGACAGCCTGGAGCAAACCCATCTCAGTCTCTCTCCAGGACAAATCCAATGTCCCTCAAATTTGCTATCCCCTTTATCCTTGCTTCCTCCCACCTTTGTGTTTTGACAGCTGTTTACTGGTTCAACAGGCCTCTCCCAGCTCCTACTCTTTTACGACCCCTATTTAAAGACCCCTCTTCTTGTTGGCCCTTATAATGTACAGATCTAATATAATCATCACCGTTTTTCCACATACAGTTCACATTTGGTAATCATGACTAGTATCTATGTTTCAAACATCTAAACTGGACTCTTCTCTCCCATACAGTATGTGTCTTTTTAAATATACTTGACAGTTTCAACATGTGTTGTATACATTTCATGCCTTTCCGACACAGATGGTTCTCAGTGCATCCCCAAGTCCTCTCTCATGCTCTTTTATGATCCCTTTGCCTTAACCTATCACCTGTTTTCAAAGATATATAATGGCAGATTCGTAGGGCCCTCCACTCACCCAGTTAAATGTGTCTTCATATAGGTTTAGTAAATAAAAATCTTCTTCAAAGTCAACAAACAAGATCCTCACATAGGTCCCTTGTCTTGCAGGTGTTGAAGAACATAATGCAGTCCCACATTTACTGCATCATCCACAGACCTGTTTGCTCTGTATGCAAACTGAAGAGAGTCCAGTAAGGGTTCAGTGACGTCCTTAAGGTGGGCCAGCACCAGTTTTTCAAATGTCTTCATGACCACAGATGTTAGCGCCACCGGTCTGTAGTTATTTAGTTATTTATATTATTTTACTTCATACTCTCTTTATCTCCATATATTTATAAACTATGGCTTCATACTAATAAGCATAAAATCGCTTACCATTTTTTATTGTGGCCACATATTTGTGTTTTCTCTCCAGTCCAGCATGTACAGCAACACCAGTCCTGCTCCTTTCCAGCCCTCCAGGGATGCCATTTGTTGTGGTTACTGGCTGTTTGCTTAATGAATCAAGCTCAAACTGGGGTTATGCATATCAGAAGAATATACTTTATTGGAATATTTCCCAAAAAAGCAGAGACAACCTGGAGCAAACCCATCTCATTCTCTCTCCAGGACAAATCCAATGTCCCTCAAATTTGCTATCCCCTTTATCCTTGCTTCCTCCCACCTTTGTGTTTTCACAGCTGTTTACTGGTTCAACAGGCCTCTCCCAGCTCCTACTCTTTTACGACCCCTATTTAAAGACCCCTCTTCTTGTTGGCCCTTATAATGTACAGATCTAATATAATCATCATCGTTTTTCCACATACAGTTCACATTTGGTAATCATGACTAGTGTCTATGTTTCAAACATCTAAACTGGACTCTTCTCTCCCATACAGTATGTGTCTTTTTAAATATACATGACAGTTTCAACATGTGTTGTATACATTTCATGCCTTTCCGACACAGATGGTTCTCAGTGCATCCCCAAGTCCTCTCTCATGCTCTTTTATGACCCCTTTGCGTTAACCTATCACCTGTTTTCAAAGATATATAATGGCAGATTCGTAGGGCCCTCCACTCACCCAGTTAAATGTGTCTTCATATAGGTTTAGTAAATAAAAATCTTCTTCAAAGTCAACAAACAAGATCCTCACATAGGTCCCTGGTCTTGCAGGTGTTGCAGAACATAATGCAGTCCCATATTTACTGCATCATCCACAGACCTGTTTGCTCTGTATGCAAACTGAAGAGAGTCCAGTAAGGGTTCAGTGATGTCCTTAAGGTGGGCCAGCACCAGTTTTTCAAATGTCTTCATGACCACAGATGTTAGTGCCACCGGTCTGTAGTTATTTAGTCCTGTAAGTTTGGGTTTCTTTGGGATGGGGATGATGGTGGAGCATTTGAGGCAGGAGGGCACTTCACACAGATCCAGTGATCTGTTGAAGATCAGGGTGAAGATGGGGGCCAGTTGGTCAGCACAGGATTTTAAACAGGCTGGTGTTATAAAATCTGGGCCTTGTGCTTTTTTCCTCTTTTGTTTCCGGAAGACCATCATCTTCACTAAACAGAAGTGCAGGTATGGGGGAGGCGAGGGGGGTGGAGGTGTTAATGATGGTGTGAAGAGCAGTTCAGAGTGGGTGTGGGGGGGTTTCTTAAACGGGCAGTAAAACTCATTCAGGTCGTTTGCAAGTCGTTCATTGTCTACAGTGCTGGGGGATGGTGTCTTGTAGTTTGTGATGTTTTTCAAACTTTTCCACACGGATGCTGAGTCGCTGGACTCCTTAGTTTCTCAGAATAGTTCCTTTTTGCAACTCCTTTTCCAGTGTGTATTTGGCTTGCTTATACAAGGCCCTCTCCCCATTCCTGTAAGCAACCTCCTTGGCTTGAAGTAGCTGGAGTTTTACAGTGAACCATGGTTTGTCATTGTTGTATGTGAGTTGAGTCCTGGTAGGAATGCACATATCTTCACAGATACTGATATAAGATGTGATATAAGAGCTCATCCAGATCGTTTGCAGCAGCTTCAAAAACACTCCAGTCAGTGAGGTCGAAACAGACTTGTAGATCCCGCTCTGTTTCGTTAGTCCATCTTTTCACAGATCTTAATACAGGTTTGGCTGTTTTCAGTTTCTGCCTGTAGGTTGGAATGAGATGAATCAAAACAATGGTCAGAGTGTCCCAAAGCTGCTCGTTGGACGGAGCGGTATGCATCCTTTATTGTGGTATAGCAGTAATCCAATATGTTACTGTCTCTTGTGGGACATGTAACATGCTGTCTATATTTTGGCAGTTCACGGGATAGTTTTGCTTTGTTAAAATCCCTGAGAATCATTAAAACAGAGTCCGGGTGTTGTTGCTCTATCACTGTGATCTGATCAGCTAGTTTCTGTATCGCCAGGCTTGCGTGCGCGTGCGGAGGAATGTTAACACTGACGAGGATGAACGAGCAGAACTTGCGCAGGGAGTAAAAAGGCTTACAGTTAATAAACAGTGCTTCGAGATCTGGACAGCACATCTTCTTTAAAACTGTTACATCTGTACACCACCTTTCATTGATGTAAAAGCATGTCCCGTCACCATGCGATTTCCGCATTGATTCTTCATTGCGATCCGCTCTGAACAGCTGATAGCCCGGTAGGTGAAGCGCTTTGTCTGGTATGGTGTTGTTCAGCCAGGTTTCCGTGAAACACAGAGCAGCTGAATGCAGAAAATTCCTGTTTGTCTGAGAGAGCAGAATAAGTTTTGCCAGATGGATGTTTGGCAATGCGGTCCGAAATCTGCGCTGTCTGAGTTTCACAAGCTCGCCTGCACGCTTTCCTCGTCTGCGCGCTTGAAAGCATTTGAACAGCACTGCGGCTCCGCCAACTACAATGTCCAACAGAACATCAGATAAATCCAAGTTTGGAAAAATATTTGGTGGTGTATGCACCCGAATGTCCAACAATTCGTCTCTGGTGAAACTAATTGTAGGAATATGACTCAAGACAGGACAAACTAACAAAAACACTACTGCAGAGCACGACACGGAGGCAGCCATCAGCTTCGGCGCCATCTTGATTACTTCATATCCTCAGTTTGTTGTTTCACGTCCGCCATTTTCTGCGTGTGAGGCACAGCGATGTCACTAAGGGAACACTCTTGCTCTATTTTTAGATGTAAGGTTCCTTGGGCTCAACACAAGATCAACATTAATGACATGAACGCTCTAATCGGAATTTTTGTTTTTAACTTTTGGTAGGTTTGCAAACATTTGTACTTGTTTTCATTGCGTCTACCTTAAACTTCAGCCGTTTGCATTTCTCGCAGTCACAGAAGCTCCCTGTGATCTTAACTAGGTGCAGCTGGAAAGTGCGAGCGCGTTGCCTCACATGAGCGTCCCTCCATTGGAAATAAAATAACAAAATTGCCTGCAGGTCGCACACCAGAAGCGGCGCTCAGCGTCGCGCCACGCAGCGCCATGCATTTTAGAATTCTTAACATAGGTTTCTATCAGGGTGCACACAACGGCGCTTCAAGTCGGCAGCTGTCCACTGCGCCCAGCCACGATTCGGGACATATTTCTGCCACGCCACAAAGCGCCATCTGAATAGTTTAATTTTAAATAACATCCGAATGTGCGTGTCTGGTGTGCCGTGTCGCGGCTCTGAGCAGCGCATCCGGTGCCTCAGTCAAAGTTAATTCAGTGTGTCTGCCTGTCTGTTGCCAAACACAGAGCGGGGGAGCTCTTGGCTCCGCCCCCCTGTTACGTTGGGTGGGAAATCGAAACTAATTTTCATGTGAAGCAACACACCCCTAAAACAGCAACCTGTGTACACACCCCGAAAGTAACACTTTTTAAAACATTATAATAAAAAAATCTGAATTGTGTTTTGAACTGAACCTAAACTGGCACACTATGAAGAACCATAATATTAATATTAAACCTTAAAAAAGGCTAAACTATGTGCCCTTTAAGATAAAAAAAACACAAAGAAGTAATCCATTTATCCTACAGTGATGAAACACATACTAGTTTCAAAATAAATTTCAATACTTCAATAATTGTCTTTAACTATATATATATATATATATATATATATATA
The DNA here is from genome assembly GCF_903798145.1 of Danio aesculapii. Taxonomy (NCBI): domain Eukaryota; kingdom Metazoa; phylum Chordata; class Actinopteri; order Cypriniformes; family Danionidae; genus Danio; species Danio aesculapii. The sequence goes on along the minus strand of NC_079452.1, from coordinate 9,788,445 downwards.
TATATATATATATATATATAATATATATATATATATATATATATATATATATATATAGTTAAAGACAATTATTGAAGTATTGAAATTTATTTTTATAAATGTTTTTTCTCCATTTCTATAAATCACAGAACCTGGTGCTTTTGAAAATCTACACCCTGACAAGAGGTGAAACAATTTTTTGAAAAATGTTGCTTTCAGTGACCTGATACTTTGTGTGTGGATGAACAGCCAAACCATGTAGAAAGAGCAGTGATTTAGACAACAGCAGGAATTCATTATTCTCTGTTCAATCAGCGCTGTAATTTTGCTCCAGTGTTATTTTAACTCTTTGTGGGAGAGGGACCAGTAGAAGTTAATTTTACTTACAAGGTATTTGCCCACCGACAACTATAGTTGCCGTTTGAACATTTGACAAACTTTACTCAAAACTATAGATCTCTTAAAAGATTTGTTTTGTTTAGATGAATCGAGAGACCTTCATGATTATGTTGATATCAGTAGTGGAAAGAGTACTGAAAAATCATACTTAAGTAAAAGTACCTTTACTTGCCTAAAAATGTAGTGTAAGTAGACTAAAAGTATCTGTGGTAAATATTACTCAAAGTATGAGTAAAAAGTAGCTCTTTTAAAAGTACTCAAGGGTAGTAAGTAGTGAGTATTACGCTGTAAAAAGTGGATGCGTTTACATGTAATTTGTGCATGTGTGTGTAAACGTAACATTCTGTAGTGCATCTAGTTATGGCCCAGCAGACACACAACATCAAAAGATGTCAATATTAGGTTAGATTTAGGTTGTGACGTCAGTTGACCAAAATTTTATGTCTATTTTATGTCTAGCCAGTGTCTAAGGACAACATTATTGTGACGCCAAATGATGAAGTCAAATGACGTTGATGTTTGGTTGATTTTAAGTTGATTTTAAGTTGATTTCAAGTTGTTAGAAAGTGACCAAAATCCAACGTCAAGCCGACATCTTAAACCATATTGATGACAAATACTGATATTTATTCACCAGGTATGGCAACCAAGATCCAAGGCCACAATTGAAGGCCACAATTCCTTTTTTTCTTTCTTGAAATCTTTTATTTGGTTGTTTGCTTGCATGTCATTGAGAAATTAAACAAAGAAAATTACTTATAAAAGGAAAATGGCAACTATGAACTTGGGCTTAAATGGATTAATTTGGCCTTTTCTTTTTTATGTTAATTACATCATATATTAGATTTTATGAATACATTGTTGAATTTTAAATGGTACAAAACTGTTACAGTTGGTAGTAAAGTTTTTAACTTCAAAATAAAAAGCTTCCTTCTGTGGCTGTGGGGACAAACATTTTCGTGGTTCTTGGATTTTTACAAAAGTAATTAAACAACAATTATTGTAGCATAGATTAAGAATAGTGTAATTGTTAAGAAATTCAACTTCAAATTCAACTGGCGAGCGTGAGTGTAATATTAACGAAGCGCTCGCGAGAGGATAGCATAGCAAAGTGGCACACATCTTCTCTCCCATGCTTTGAGTCTGAAATGCACAATGCACTCTACAATTTACAGTGGACATATGAACATCACGGCTTTTAGAGATACTTTTCTGAATTGTGCAGCATGTATGAATTTAACTTTTTCTAAATGTGTTATTATTGAGTCTAATCTGGTTCCATTACCATGAGAATAACAAGGTGTTGCTTGAGACCCTGAGAATTGGTTGAGTGTGTGTGAGTCTCACAGTGAAGGCAACACCTTTCTTGGTTAAAATTAGTTGTTGTAACTTGCATTATGAAGATCGTAACAAGTGATATTACAAAAAAATACTTAAATTAGTAATGCAATTAATGACTGCAAAAAATAATATACTGTAATCACATCACTTTTGTAATGCGTTACACCGTGTCCTAACATGCGACAAAACAAGATTCCAGCAAAAAGCAATTTGACTGTCTGCACCAAACACAATTTGACACAACAGAAGCATTTAAATACCAGCCATTGATTTAAATATATATTTAAATAGTAGGTCATAAACAAATTAATACATAAAGTGGGTATGGAATGTATTCAGACCCCCTTACATTTTTCACTCTGTGTTATATTGCAGCCATTTGCTAAAATCATTTAAGTAATTTTTTTTCTTATTAATGTACACACGGCACCCCATGTTGACAGAAAAACACAGAACTGTTGACATTTTTGCAGATTTATTAAAAATTAAGTATTCAGACCCTTTGCTCTGTATTTAGTAGAACCACCCTTTTGATCTAATACAGCCATAAGTTTTTCACACCTGGATTTAGAGATCCTCTGCCATTCCTCCTTGCAGATCCTCTCCAGTTCTGTCAGGTTGAATGGTAAACGTTGGTGGACAGCCATTTTTAGGTCTCTCCAGAGATGCTCAATTGGGTTTAAGTCAGGCAGCTGGGTCATTCAAGAACGGTCACAGAGTTGTTATGAAGCAACTCCTTCATTATTTAAGCTGTGTGCTTAGGGACATTGTCTTGTTGGAATCAAGCCCAGTCTGAGGTCCTGAGCACTCTAGAGAATGTTTTCATCCAGGAAATCCTTGCACTTGGCCACATTCATCTTTCCCTTGATTGCAACCAGTTGTTCTGTGCCTGCAGCTGAAAGTTTTGGACAGGCTATGAGCAGTACCTGGTTTTCTCCACACAAACCACTTTCTTGCTTAAGGCCAAAATGTTCTATCTTGGTCTAATAAGACCAAAGAATCTTATCACATCTCTAGCAAACGTTATGCGGGTTTTCATGTGTCTTGCCCTGAAGAGAGGCTTCTGTCGGGTCACTTTGTCATAAAGCCCTGACTGGTGGAGGGCTTTCTACAACTTTCACCCATCTCCCGACTGCATCTCTGAAGCTCAATCACATTGGTCTTTGGGTTTTTCTTTACCTCTCCTCACTTCTCCCCTGATAGCTCAGTGTAGCCAGATGACCAGCTCTAGGAATGGTTCTGGTCATCCCAAACATCTTCCGTTTGCAGTGCATCTGGAAAGTATTTATAGCACTTCAAATGTTACAGCCTTATTCCAAAATGGATTAAATTAATTTGTTTTCTTAAAAATTTTACACACAATACCCCATAATGACAATGTGAAAAAAGTTTTTTGAAATTGTTGCAAATTAAAAAAAAAGCTGAAAAATCACATGTGCATAAGTATTCACAGCCTTTGCCATAAAGCTCTAAATTGAGCTCAAGTACATTTTGTTTCTATTGATCATTCTTGAGATGTTTCAGCAGCTTAATTGGAGTTAACCTGTGGTAAATTCAATTGATTGGACATGATTTGAAAAGGCATACACCTGTCTATATAAGGTCCCAGGGTTGACAGTGCATGTCAAAGCACAAACCAAGCTTGAAGACAAAGGAATTGTCTGTAGACCTCCGAGACAGGATTGTCTCAAGGCACAAGGCTGGGGAAGGTTACAGAAAAAATTCTGCTGCTCTGAAAGTTCCAATGATCACAGTGGCCTCCATCATCCATAAGTGGAAGATGTTTGGAACCACCAGGACTCTTCTTAGAGCTGGCCGGCCATCTAAGCTAAGTGATCGGTGCAGAAGGGCCTGATGGTCACCCTGTCTGAGCTCCAGCGTTCTTCTGAAGGACAACTATCTGTGCAGCAATCCACCAATCATGCCTGTATGGCACACTCTCAGAAATAAAGGTACGTGAGCTGTCACTGGGGTGGCACCTTTACAAAAGGTTTGAAAATACCCTTTACAAGGGTACCTAAAAAGTAAAAAAATATTCCTCTTAAAATTTGTAGGTACCAATATATACTTTTGAGGTACCAATATGGACCCTTCAAGTACAAATGTGTACCTTTTGAAGATGTACCACCCCAGTGACAGCTTGCGTACCTTTATTTCTGAAAGTGTAAAGTGGCCAGACGGAGGCCACTCCCCAGCTGGAATTTGCCAAATGGCATCTGAAGGACTCTCAGACCATAAGAAACAAAATTCTCTAGTCTGATGAGACTAAAATTGAAGCCTTTGGGGTGAATGGCAGGCGTTATGTTTGGAGAAAACTAGGCACCGCTCATCACAAGGCTAATACCATCCCTACAGTGAAGCATGGTGGTGGCAGTATCATGCTGTGGAGATGTTTTTCAGCAGCAAGAATCAGAAGACTAGTCAGATTTGTTGGAGAGGAAAGGAAACTGCTAGGCTCTAGTTCTTATTTGTTCAGCAAACAATCCTGGGTGTCGGTCAGGACACAATAAATGAGGAGACTGGAGCTTCGTTCCAAAGTGTATTGATATTAGTCTAGAAATAACATAACATAAAGTACATTAGGATAAATGAGTACATAGGTACATGTACACAAAATAATCAGTCTCTGCTTAGTTAGGTATAATAAAGCATACATGGTTATCCTAAATAACAATTAAAGCTCTAAATAATATAAATCATACAAATAATGATGATACATTAGAGCAGCAATATGTATATACTGAATCCAAGTGTGTTAATAATCAAATAATTTGTCAAACATTACCACAAATGCAATGATATTGATAAATACTGCAGTCTTGAAGATTTCAAACATTTATACGGACTGATGAAGCATTTGACTGTCTCCATATAGTTTAATGATCACACGATCGGACATGAAGCATGAGGCATTGCATGTCTGGGCATGCCTATAATGATGTAGATGTATACTAATACACTTCAACATGGTTAAAACATACAGAAATAAAAAGAAACTTACTTTATGGTCATGTACTAACACTTGGAAAGCTTAAAACACCAAGCGAACATCAGGAGTGACAGGATTAAAATTTAGCTGCACAGGCGTCGATCTCTGGCTCAATAATGAAAGCAGCAGAAAAGCGAAACTATAACTATAATGCCCCCTACTGGAAGCATCGGGAAATGCACTCTGAGTTTTCAGAATACAAGTCTGTTAATAAAATTCTAGCTTTCCTTGGAGCCTTTTCTACAGCCGCCCCCAAAGGTGCTATGCACCTTTGTATCCACGAAAGGTGACTTAAGATGGGTTAGTAGGACAGATTCCATCATCTGGCAGAGCTGGAAGAATCATCAACCAAGCTACTGGACGAGTGTAGACTTGGCCTTTTATATCTACATCGGCAGACCTGGCATGTCTATCTGAACTGTGATGGGTTTTGATAACATGTCCGATGGGCCAAAGGGCCCTGGGCATCTGTGGTTCTACTATCATGACTACCATTTTCTCCTTTAAGCTTGGGGGAGAGGATTGCCATTTTTGTCTTGTCTGGAGACCTGGAAGGTAATTTCGGATGAAGCAGGACCAAAAGTTATCCGCTAAGATCTGTGAATGCCCCCAGCTCCTGCGACTTAACAATTCAGACTCTGGGTATATCACTTGTGGCAAGGAACCATCAGGCCGCCCCATGAGCAGACTATTTGGGGTCACAGGGTCAGGGTCTGCAATGTCCGATGACACATACCCTAAAGGCTTTGAGTTGAGAATTGCTTACACCTCTAAAAGAACTGTTAACAAGACTTCTTTTGGAACTGACTGAGTGCCTACAATAGTGTGAAGGGCTGACTTTACTGAACGCACCTCTCGTTCCCACACTCCTCCAAAGTGTGGGGCTGCTGGAGGGTTAAAGTGAAACTGAATTTTTTGGCAAGCAAGCTGTTTCTGTAACTCGGGAAACATTTCCATGAAGGCTTCCTTTAGTTCTCTTTCACCCCCCCCTGAAGTTCATTCCTTGGTCTGACCACAGCTTAGCAGGTGTTCCTCTTCGGGCAATAAACCATCTCATTGCCATTAAGAAGGAGTCTGTATTTATACTACTGAGGAGATCTAAGTGCACCGCTCTGGTAGTTAGGCACTTGTAGATTATTCCCCAGCACTTTTCAGTTTGTCTCCCGATTTTAATCAGCATTGGCCCAAAGCAGTAGACACCACATGAGTAAAAGGCAGGTTTATGAAGTCTAAGACGGGCAGAAGGCAAGTCTGCCATTTTTGGGATCGTTGGCTTAGCCCTCCAACATTGACACTCTGCGCACCCATGCTGGTGCAGACGAATGGCTTCACGACCACGGATGATCCAGTAATAGCGTCGCATTTCAGCGAACACTCGCTCAGGTCCTGGATGATGCAGCTTGGAATCATAATGCTTAATCAGTAACTGGGTCACTGGATGATGAGCGTCCAAGACAATAGGGTGTAAGGAAGTCTCATCTATAGATTCAGCTCTTCTCAATCTTCCTCCAACTCGGATTAGACCATAAGCTCTGTCCAGTTCCGGAGCTAAGGTAACAAGGCGACTGTCTGAAGATACCCCTTTCCCTCTGTCCAAACACAGATAGTCAGTGGGAAAAGACTCCTGCTGAACTCTCTTTAGAATAAAGATCTCAGCTTAACGGTAATGATCTGCATCAGGTGAGGAACCAGCCGTAGGTTTGCCTTGAATTTCTTTGACAGTGCCATCCAGGAGTTCTGTCCAGGTGTGATATTTCCAAGGTTCCAAGGTTGGATTCTGAGTGTCCTGCTATAGTTGCACAAAATACAGACTTCCATTTCTCGGTAAGGTCCTCTGTTAGGGTGGTACCTGGCATTACTGGCCAAGTAGCTGGATCTTGGAGTAGGAGCAGGGGTCCTTGTGACCACCTGTTCATCTCTGCAAGGACATTCAGGGGTTTACCTCTGGTGAGGTCGTCTGCAGGATTATTGGCAGAATCCACATACCACCATGAACATTTCTCTGTTAATTCCTGGATCTCTGCGACTCTATTGCCAACAAAAACTTTGTAGTTGCAGGATTCAGATTTGAGCCAAGTGAGGACAATGGATGAGTCTTACCATAACACTGTGGACTCTATTTTCAAAGTTAGCTCCTTCTCAAGCAATTTGGCTAACTGAGTGGCCACTAGGGCTCCACAAAGTTCCAATCGAGGAATTGAATGTGAACGTTTGGGTGCTACTCGGGATCGAGCCACAATGAAAGACAAATGCACTTGGCCTCTGTTGTCAGTTGTCCTCATGTAAGCAATGGCTCCATACGCTTGTTCTGAAGCATCTGCAAATATGTGGACCTCATGAGTGACACCATCCTACTCCATCCCTGAAGGAGTGTAAGTTCTAGGCAGGGTTATTTTTGGCAGGTACTGAAATTCATCCTCCCAGGAGTGCCATGACTGCAAAAGCTCTGGTGGTAAGTTTGGGTCGTCCCAACCACACTGTTTATTTCAGATCTCTCTAATTATAATCTTTGCTCTGGTGGTGTAAGGCAAGAGCAGTCCAAGAGGATCATATTATATAGCTAGGACTTTGTAAATGTTCCTTAGGTTAGGTTTCTCATACACAACAGGTCTGTGCTTGTATGCCAGTGTATCAGTCTGCCAATTCCAACGCAGGCCTAAAGTTGACTCTGGTAGGTCAGTCTTGTCTTGAGCTAACCAAAGTTCCAAGCTTTCTGCTCGGGCTTCTGATGGTAAGTGACTCAGTACACTGGGAACATTACTGGCCTATTGGCGTATGTCAAATCCAGCTTTAGAGAGCATCTCTCTCAGTCTATTGATCAGGCATCTTGCTTCCTCAGAACTGCCCACATCTGAAGGCAGTTGTCTACATAAGACCATTTCTCTACTGAGAACTTGATGGAAGCATCATCCACACTATGCTCAATCACATGGCACTGCAGCGCATAAGTCGCACAACATAGGCTGCAGGTAGTGCCAAAAGGTAAGACCTGCCATTCGAAGACTTTAGGGGGCTCATGCAATTTTAAATCCCGCCAGAGAAATTGCAGTAGAGGGCGATCTCCAGGAAGAAGGCGGACTTGATGGAACATCGCCCTGATGTCACCACTAACTGCAACTGGATGCTCCCTAAACCTGAGAAGAACACTTAGTAATGATACACCCAATGTAGGGCCAGGCAATAGATATTGGTTGAGACTCTGCCCTTGATGTTGGTAGGAACAGTTAAAGACCACACAGGATTTCCCATTATGACTGACAATGTGGTGTGGGATATACCAACATTCAGAGTCTGTCGTCTCGTCCTGGACTTCCTGGACTGCTCCTGTCTGCTTGAGCTTTTCCATCTCTGTTCGATAAGTCTCTGCTTTCCCTGGATCATTCAACAATCGTTTCTCAACACTGCGTAGGTTAGACATTACTGATTCCTTAGGGGCGTGCAAAGGAGGCAAATCCTTATGACGGAGTAATGGTGTCGCAAGCCGATGAGTGCCGTTCACCATTGTGCGGACAGTCTTTGTTTCGAGTAGCCTTAACGCCTGCTGATCTTGTTTAGATCGAGTCACCTCTTTGTCATCCCTATGGGAAACAGCATCTATCTGCCAAAGTCTTTGGACATTTAGGAGGAGCTCATCTTGTGGTGGAAGTATGAAGGTGAACAGGCAATGCTGAGAGAACGCTGGCCGCCCCATTAATAATGCAGGGCCCTGAAGAGTCCATCCGAGGCATGTATGGACAGCAGCTGGACCACCTAGAGAACCTAACCGAATAGGCTCAAGTGGGGTAATGAGATGAGATTGATCCGATCCAATTAGAAGCAGAGGCTGAGCATCTTTAATAGAGGGGATAGGAAGCCCACGTAAGTGTTTATACTTCCTTTGCAGCTGATCGATGGGATAGGATTGCCGGGACAGATTCAGGCTATCTGCAGTGAAGGCATGCTCTATTTTATAAAAGGTTTGTGGTTTGTGAGTTGAGGTTATTTGAAAAGAATGTGGTGATCCATGGAGAACTTCAACTTCTTGTCGCACAGTGTGTAATGGGAGATTTTCAGGAGTACCTTGTATGCCAAGGGCTTTGGCAGCAGTTGATAGCAGAATAGTTCTCTCGGAGCCATCATCCAGAAGTGCAAAGGTAGATAATGTACGGTCTTCATAATGAACATGGACAGGTACCACTTTGAGTATCACGCGATTCCCAACAACAGGCTTGTCTAAGTAAAATCTGTCAGGAGAGGAGTTGGTAAGGCAGGTCTTTTCAGTACTGACTGTATCTTCTTGGGGGGGATTGGAGGTTCACTTGGTGGAGAGGGCGAAGGTGTTTTCCTTGGCATAGGTTACAGAGCTTCTTCAAGTCACACTGAGCAGCGCGGTGAGTCCTGGCACAGCGCCAACAGCGATTATTATTATGAATCCAGTCTTTGGCCTGGTAAGTGGTAAGTTTAGCAAATGCATTGCATTGACTTAAATAGTGCTCTATACTATCACAAAAAGGACAGAAACGTTTTACTTCAACTGTTTTGGTTCTTTTAATCAGAGCCTTTTGGGGGGCAAGGAAGATACAGGTTAAGCCTCTCCAACCCCATGCAGAATGGTAACGGACCTTCTATTCTGTACAAGTCGAAAAGTGTTTCTATGTTGAGCTGCTCGTGAGGTTATGTCCACATCAAAATCATGACACCACGCTTCATAGCGGAGCCAGTTAGAAAGATCATGCAAGGTAGGTACACTTCCAGGTTGTCGGAACATGTGGCAGCGAAACTCAGCTCGCTGGTCAGAAGGGAGTTTGCTCAAAAGACGGGCAACATGTGACCCACAATTCAGCTCAATGTCACCTTCAGGTCCTAATGTCTTCAAAAGACCTACCAATGACTGTACTTGGAGAGCAAATTTCTGAAATCCAATAGTATCCCCAAGTTTCACATCAGGGGCCTCCAGAACACTTGCAATTTTTCTCAGTGCCAGTGGGTGGGGCTGACCAAATTTCTCATGAAGAGCCAACATGGTGTCAGTAAATGGAGTGGGAGAATTCAGAAATGCATCTGCAATCAGCTTAGCTTCATCCAACTTTAGGTGGTCAACCAATATCTGAAATTTAAAAAGTTCTGTCCCATCTGGAGGAAGCAGATTTTCTAAAGCTATGCGAAGTCTAGCAAACTCGCTTGGATCTGGTCAGCTGAACTTAGGAATAGTAGGGGTAGGCCCTCTATAAACATACTCTGCTCCTGTAGGGTGGGTTACAGATGGCAGGTTTGACTTTACCTTCATTGGATGATCTGACATGGCTCCATTCTGAGAAGATGAAAAAAGCATTTGGACAGGTGAGGGACTGCAATACTGGGGCTGTGCAAATGAGGATAATAACACTTTGAGATTTTCAGGTGTTGGAGGTGGGGGAAGCACGTCTGGACACTGAAAGTAAGAGCGATATCCTTATGAACGTGGAGCCTGTGTGTTGTTTACATACTTTGGTAACTCTGCCCGGTAGGTCACGGTTCTGGGGTTTGATAACTTCACATTCTCCATACCTTTTATCAGTTCTGACTCTGGTTCAGGCCTAGGGGGAAGTTCAGGCCACTCTTCATCATCAGTAGAAACAGTAAGCCCCGTTTGATCCAGGTAAGCAGGAATACTTAATGGAGGTTGGGGCACTGGTCGCATTGTAGCACTGTCTTGTTGTGTGGGGGTACAGAGATCTGCTCTAAGGGTTTGAGCAACTTTAACCAGTTCTTTGAACTCAGTACGAACTGCCATTAACTCCATTAAGTCAGCAGGAAAGGCTTGTTGTGCCTGCAGCAGCTGTGCATTCTCTCTACGAATAGCTTGAAGCTCACTATAAAGTTCAGGCTCAGGGTAATTAGGCTGCTGGACTGGGGTGAATGACTGAGCAAAGCATTAACTCCTTGCTGTATAACTGTAGTCAGATGGTCTTAACCGATGGCCTGGAGTATATGCAGTATCATCATCAACGTAGTCCGGATTAATCCAGGAGGACTGAGCAGGTGTCACTTGGGCTGATGCTTCACATGAATAGGAAGTAGCATATTCAATCATAGGTCTGCTCCTTATATACTGCACTTGAAAGTCTTGAAATCGAGCAGGTGGACGTGTTTTGCGTTTTGGTCGGGTTTCACCAGCCATCTCCTCATCAGACTCCATGATTTTCAGGAATGAATGCTAGAATCCGGCTCGAAGGACCAGTTTGTTGGAGAGGAAAGGAAACTGCTAGGCTCTAATTCTTATTTGTTCAGCAAACAATCCTGGGTCAGGACACAATAAATAAGAAGACTGGGGCTTCGTTCCAAAGTGTATTGACATTAGTCTAGAAATAACATAACATAAAGAACATTAGGATAAATGAGTACAGTTGAATAGGTACATGTACACAAAATAATCAGTCTCTGCTTAGTTAGGTATAATAAAGCATACATGGTTATCCTAAATAACAATTAAAGCTCTAAATAATATAAATCATACAAATAATGATGATACATTAGAGCAGCATATGTATATACTGAATCCAAGTGTGTTAATAATCAAATAATTTGTCAAACATTACCACAAATGCAATGATATTGATAAATACTGCAGTCTTGAAGATTTGATATAGTTTAATGATCACACGATCGGACATGAAGCATGAGGCATTGCATGTCTGGGCATGCCTATAATGATGTAAATGTATACTAATACACTTCAACATGGTTAAAACATACAGAAATAAAGAGAAACTTACTTTATGATCAAGTACTAACACTTGGAAAGCTCAAAACACCAAGCGAACATCAGGAGTGACAGGATTAAACTTCAGCTGCACAGCTGTCGATCTCTGACTCAATAATGAAAGCAGCAGAAAAGCGAAACTATAACTATAATGCCTCCTACTGGAAGCATCGGGAAATGCACTCTGAGTTTTCAGAATACAAGTCTGTTAATAAAATTCTAGCTTTCCTTGGAGCCCTTTCTACAAGAATAGAGGGAAAGATGAATGCAGCAATGTACAGAGACATCCTAAATGAAAACCTGCTTCGTGCTCTTGACCTCAGACTGGGGTGACGGTTCATCTTCCAGCAGGACATGACCCAAAGCACACTGCCAAAATATCAATAGAGTGGCTTCACAACAACTCGGTGAATGTCCTTGAGAGCCCCAGCCAGAGTTAATTTTCAGTTTTTTTTTATTTTTAATATATTTGCAACAATTTTAAAATATCTTTTTTTACATTGTCATTATGGGGTATTGTGTGTAGAATTTTGATAAAATAATTGAATTTAATCCATTTTGGAATAAGGCATAAAAATGTGTGGAAAACGTGAAGCGCTTTGAATACTTTCCGGATGCACTGTAAAGTGCAACAGTGGAACAGAAATCTTTTGTAACTTTGGCCAGATCTGTGCCTTGCCACAATTCTGTCTCTGAGCTCTACAGGTAGTTAATTTGACCTCATGATTCTCATTTGTTCTGACATGCATTGTGAGCAGTAAGGTCTTATATATTCAGGTTTGTGGCTTTCCGAACCAAGATCAATCAGTATAATAAAACACAGCAGGACTTAAATGAAGGTTTAGAACCATCTCAAAGATGATCAAGAAAAAAAATGGACAGTATCAGAGGTAAACATATTAGTGTCACAGCAATGGGTCTGAATACTGAATACCATGTGATTTTTCAGTTTTTTTTTTTCTTTCTGCAAAATCTGCTAAATAAATCTGCAAAACATGTCAACAATACTGTGTTTTTCTGTCAGTATGGGGTGTTGTGTTTACATTGAGGAAAATTACCTTAAATGATTTGCAAATGGCTGCAATATAACAGTGAAAAATTTAAGGGGGTCTAAATACCTTCCATACCCACTGTATGTATTCAGTGACTGACTCACTGTTATGATTTTCATTTTCAAACCATGCTAGTTATATTATTTTAAAGAGCCCATATTGTACATGAAATAGGGTCATATGTAGGTTGTAAGGGTCTCCAACAACAGTCTAATATGCATGCAAGGTCAAAAAACACTTTGATGGTCTTATAATCTGCATTTATTTTTACCTAATTATCCCAGCGACTCCCATATGAATCGTTCAGCGATTCATTTGTTCCCAAACCCCCTCCTCAGCGTGAAGCTAATCTGCGCTGATTGGGCCGATGACAGCCTGCTGCGATTGGTCGACAGTGACAGGCTTCAGCACGAGACAGAGTGAAATGCCCAGCTGCTAATCAACTATATAAAAAAAGTCACAGTGCACTGTACTGTAGCTGATAGTGTGGTTAAGTTGAATTAATCACTGTGGTACGTCTGATCAAAACGCGACGAAGATGCTTATTGTCTCACTTGGGTTTATTTCCATTAGTATAAGCAGACATATAGGTGAGGGTGTGTGGGTGTGTGTGGTTCTACAAACAAGTAGAAACAAAGAATAATTAACATTCATCCACAGTATACAAATACAATAAACATTTGGTAAACATTAGTTAAATGAGCAGTAAAAATAGTTAGAAAGACATTAGATAATATTTAGAAGTACTATTCTTCACTTTATATAGTTTATTATAGCAGTTTCTCAACTTTGGTCCGACCGGGGATCGAACCCACGACCGCTTGCAATACTGACGTCACACAGTATATCTCGTGCGTTAGCATGACTATGCATTTCTTAGCCTACACGGCAACCTCGTTAAATCGTTTAATAACCTTAAACTAAACTCAATGAAAGGCAAATATGCTTCCGCTTGATGTAAACAATAAGAATAAACTATATACAGATGTTAATCATGCATTTAGGTAGTATAAAACTGGCTCTTAGGGTGACTTTACAGCACAAAGTAATTAAATAATTAAACTAAACATCTCACGGTGATAACCCTTAAACAACATGATAAATATGATTATGGAACGAAGAAACTTACATTTAGATGCACGCACACAATTAAATAACACCGCTAGGAAAGGAGGACGTTTCTCATGTGCTCCATGCTCTGCAGACCATTACCGACTGACACGCGTATGGTAAACTTTCTGGAACATTCTAAACGTACTCAGTCTTTCCACAAGGGGGCAGCAACAGTCCACAGTCCTTAAGAAGGGTGAATAAAGAGCCCTTTGCAACAGCCGCCCCCAAATTTGCACAGTCAAATTTGCTTATTCAGAAGGGCTTGAAACTGTGTCCATGTCTGGGAGTGCTGGTAGCTTAATGAGGCGTGCTACAGGTCTAACATATGTTCTGTCCCTAATTCTGACCTCAGCAGTTCTGATTCGTCCGTCCGCACTGGGAAAAACATTAATAATCTTGCCTACAGGCCAGAGGGCTCTAGGTAACTGTGGGTCCACAATCATGACGATCATATCTGGCTGCAATTGGTCTCTTTCTCTCTGCCATTTTCCACGGATTTGTAGGCTGGGTAGGTAGTGCTTTGTGAAGTGCATCCAAAACTGATCCGCGAGCACTTGCGAGTGTCTCCACCTTCGGCGGCTTAAGAGCTCTGTTTCATGGTAAACTGTTTGCGGGAGTGAAGAGTCTAGCCGCCCCATCAGAAGAATGTTTGGAGTCACCGGGTTGGGGTCAGCAATGTCCGTGGACACATAACCCAGAGGTTTTGAATTCAATATTCCTTCTATTTCAGTGAGAACAGTGTACAAGACTTCTTCAGTCATGCTTTGTCGTTGTACAGTGGCATACAGGGCAGACTTGACCGATCTAATCTCGCGTTCCCATACTCCTCCAAAATGGGGACTACCGGGAGGGTTGAATCGAAATTGAATTTGTTGTTTAGCAAGCTCTTTCTGCAGTGTGGGACACATTGATGTAAATGACTGTTGGAGCTCCCTTTCTCCCCCTTTAAAGTTGGTGCCTTGATCTGATAATAGCTCTGAAGGTTTCCCTCGCCGGGATATGAAGCGCCTTAGTGACATCAGAAATGAATCCGTATCAAGACTACTTAGTAGGTCGATGTGAACAGCACGGGTTGTCAGACATTTGAACAAGATGCCCCAACGTTTTTCACTTCTTCTGCCTAGTTTAACAGTAAAGGGGCCAAAACAGTCCATTCCTGTAGAAAAGAATGGTGGTTTGAAAATCTGAAGTCTGGCTTGAGGGAGATCTGCCATCTGAGGCACTGTTGGTTTAGCTCGCCACCTTTGACAATCAGGGCATAAGTGTTGTTGCCGTTTAACTGCTTCTCTGCCGCGTAAAATCCAATATTTACGGCGGATCTCTGCAAAGACCCGTTCCGCCCCAGGGTGATGAAGCTCTTTGTCTATGTTCTGAATGAGAAGTTGGGTAATTTTGTGAGATGGGTCAAGAACAATTGGGTGAACAGCATCTGAGTCTAATTGAAGACTGCGGCGTAGTCTCCCACCCACTCGGATGAGCCCAACTGTGCTGTCATATTCAGGTGCTAAAGTTATGAGGCGGCTAGAGGATGGTACTGGTTTACCGGCGACTAGGGCATTGATGTCATCGGGGAAGCAGTCAATTTGAACCTTTCGTAAGATATTTCTTTCTGCTGACTGATAATCCACGGCTGAAAGATCTCCATCTTTACCTGCCGCCCCATGCAGAAGTAGTGCAGTCGCTTCAACTAAGGCTTTAAAGCAGCTAAACTGTTGCGGATCAGGCAATGGCTGTACATCGACTGTTACGTGACTACAGAAAGTGGGCTTCTTTAATTCGACAGGATTTTCCTTTGCATTTATGTCAGGGAGAACAGGCCAGTAGCAAGGTAAGTTCCACAGATATTCCGGTCCTTGTCTCCAGGTTTTGTCTGTAGCTAGCTCCTTCAGAGTTTTCCCGTGAGTGATATAATCAGCTGGATTATTGTTGGATTCCACGTAACGCCAGGCATGTGCACTTGTAAGTTCCTGTATTTCGGCAATTCTGGTGCCTACAAATACTTTGTAACGGCAGGATTCTGACTGAAGCCATGTTAGGACAGTGGTAGAATCAGCCCAGAGTACAAAGGATTCGATGGGTAGAGTGAGCTCTTTAGTTAATAGTGAAGCCAATTGGGCACCTGTGAGAGCTGCACAAAGTTCCAGTCGAGGCACAGATAACTGGCGTTTAGGGGCTACTCTTGACCTGGCTGTGAGGAATGCTACCTCAACATTTCCCTTCAGATCCTCTGAGCGCAAGTATGCTACAGATCCGTATGCCCGCTCAGAGGCATCACTGAAGATATGCACTTGTCGCTTACAGTTCAGGGAATCCAACTGGGAACTCACATAGCAGCGTGGCAGTGTCAGTTGGGAAAGATGCTGAAGTTCCCCTTGCCAATCATGCCATGTTTGAAGAATTTCAGTTGGCAGTAGGGGGTCATCCCATTCTCGTTGCTTAGCCCAAAGACTTTGTATAAGGATCTTGGCTCGGGTGATGTAGGGGACAAGGAATCCAAGAGGGTCATACTGGCTTGCTACTACCTTGTATATGTTTCTCATTGTGGGGGTGGAACAGTTGTCAAGGCGGGTTTGGTATCCGAGAGTATCAGACTGGCACATCCATCGTAATCCTAAAGCGAGTTCTTGAGGATCGGATTCAGTTTGGTTAAGCCAGCGTTCACTGCTTTCTGATCTGGCTTCCTTTGACAGATGTTCAATGACATTCGGGAAATTGCATGCCCACTGACGCAATTCGAATCCTCCTACAGCCAACAGATTCATCCCTGTGTCTACCAGCTCTTTAGCTTCATCAGGAGTTGCGACACTCTGTAGCCAATTATCTACATAAAAACACCTTTCCAGTGAGTGGCGGACATTGTCTCCTTGCTGACTGTGGTCAACAATGTGCCTTTGTAGTGCGTATGTAGCACAACACGGACTGCAGGTAGTCCCGAATGGGAGCACTTGCCACTCATAGACTTTGGGGAGCTCTTCTCTCTTTAGGTCACGCCATAAAAACCTGAGTAGGGGCTTATCCTCGGGCAGTAATCTTACTTGGTGAAACATCCCCTTTATATCGCTACTAAAGGCTACAGCATGCTCCCTGAAGCGCAGCAACACTCCAAGTAATGAGGACCCCAGAGCTGGTCCCGGCAGCAGCAGGTTGTTCAGGTTCTTACCCTGATATGAGAATGAGCAGTTGAATACAACTCTGTTTTTGGCATTATGGCTCACCATATGGTGGGGGATGAACCATGATTCTTCCTCTTTCTTTGATAGTTTCTGGTCGGGTACTTCAACCACATAACCTGCTTCTTTCAGTCTTTGAATTTCAGCCCTGTATGCCTCTGACTTGATTGGATCTTTGGCTAGGCGGGCTTCGGTGCTGCGCAGATTCGGCATTACAGCTTGTTTAGTAGCTTGTAATTTTGGCATGTCCTTAACCCTTAAGAGAGGTGTGGCATATCGTTGTGTCCCATTGACATCAATTCTAGTTGTCTTTGCCTCTAACAGGTCGACAGCTTCTTGATCTTGCTTAGATCTGGTTGCAAGTTTCTCGCTTCTGTAGGGCAGTACGTCTAGTTGCCAGAGTTTCTCAATGTGTCTGAACAGCTCATTAGAAGGGCTACAGATGGATATGTTGTGACACTGCTGGGTCAAAAGCTGATGCCGCACAAGCTTAGTAGGCCCTTGGACTGTCCAACCTAGTCGTGTTTTCACTGCTGCGGGTCCGCCAGGAGGCCCCAGGCGTACAGGCTCGATGGGAGTGATTAGGTAGGGATAGTCAGAACCAATTAGAAGGAGGGGCTGAACACTGTTAAGGGATGGGATTGGCAGTCCCCTGAGGTGTCTGTATTTATGCTGTAAGGTGGTAGCTGGGCATGTGTGTTCAGCGAGCCCCAAATGGTCTGCAGTAAATGCTCTATGTATCTTAAAGACTTTGTGAGGCTGGCAGGCAGGGGAGATGGTAAAGGAGACTGTAGTACCATGTATGATTTTCATGTCCTGTCTGACAGTTCTCAGAGCAAGGTTTTCTGGTTTGCCTTGTAACTTCAGTTCCTGGGCGGCCGCTTGCAGAAGGATTGTGCGTTCTGAGCCATCATCCAAAATGGCATATGTCTCAAGGGTATGTTCCCCATTCCGAAGAATTACCTTGGTAACCTTTAGCAGTACCTGACTGCAGCCTAATGGTCTGTCTAGGTATAGAACTTCATTGGCGTTGTTGACAAGACAAGTGTTCTCAGAAACTGGCCTTTCATTCAGCTCATGAAGTGCATCGAGATGTTTGCCTTTACAGACCTTACAGCTTGTCTTTAAATTGCACTGTGCTGCCTGATGAGCTCGACCACAACGCCAGCATCTCTTATTGGTTTTCACCCAGTTTGTTTTTTGTTCTTTGGTGAGCTGGCTGAAATTTTGACACTGATTCAGATAATGCTGGGTATTTGTGCAGTAGGGGCAAAATATTCTTGGTTTGTCCTGAGTTTTAGCAGCACTCAAACTGGACTCTCCTGGAGCTGTAGTATTTAAAGCAGGGTCTGTGCTATGAAATACAGCTGCGGTCTTTGTGGACTTAAAGTCTTTACTCCTGTCTCTCCTCTGGTCAGGACGTTCCCTTCGGTCTCCACCAAGAAACTCAAATCCACTCGCCTGTATTTTCAGCTCATATTCAAGCCAGTCTGCAAAGTGTAACAGGGTGGGGATGTGAACATTTAGGGGGTACACATACCGTTTGAAATCTGCTCGTAAGTCATGGGGCAACTTGGACAACAGCCGTGTTACATGTGAGCCACACTGAAGCTCAACTCTGCCACTATCTCCCAATTGGTTCAGCATGCCTACTAGAGCTCTTACTTTCAATGCAAACCTCTTGAATGCACTAGCATCTTGACTACGTATGGTAGGATCTTCCATTAAGTCAGCAATTCGCCTCAAAGCTAGCTGGTGGGGCTGCCCATATTGTTCTGCGAGAGAGGCCATGGTATCTGAATATGGTCTGGCGGAATTGATGTAGGAGTCTGCAATGAGAAGAGCATCCTCAAACTTCAAGTGTTCTAGGAGTATTTGATATTTAAACCTTTCCGTAGAATCCTCGGGTAAAAGATTGTCCAATGAGACTTTCAGTCGTGCAAATTCTCTTGGGTCTCCTTTAGTAAAGTCAGGGATTGTGGGCTTTGGGCCTCTGTACATCCTTTCTTGTTGAGGGTAATAAGGGTGCTGTTCATGGTCCATACAGAATGGCTTACTGCTGATAGGTGTTGTTTGAGGGTACTTAGACAGTGGGTATTCACGTGTCCTTTGTTGTGGAGGTAATGCCATGGAGAAACTCTCAGGTTCACAGTACTCTGGGGTTGATGGGCATGAGAGAAGATGGTCCTTTGGTTTTAAGTTCCTGAGTCGAGATGTTAACTCATCCACAAAATTAGACATGTGTCTCGGAAGTGGGGGTGGTATATCCGCAGCCAAAGGGAGAAACCCATCATCTACTACAGGTGGAGGTGGTAGTGGCCATTCATCATGATCATGTAATGGGGCTGGAATTGCCTTTGATTGGGTTCTGTCATATGGCAAGGGCTCTGCTCTTTGTTGAAGGGGAGGTGCTCTATTTAAGCTCATTTTCTGTTGCATATCTTGCATGACAAACTGAAGCTGTTGATTTTCTCGTCTAAGCTCCTGAACTGTTCTCAAAATCTCCGATACATCCTCCTGTGTGACTGGCTGAGTTACAGGTGTGCTCTCATATCTTGGCCCCATATGTAATGAGTGGTTAATGAATCTCTGGTCTGCCCTTAAAGCATAATCGCTTTGTGGCTGATAAATGAGAGGGGTCATCTTGGCTACCCTTTCAGTGTAAGGCTCCTGTAACTCTCGATGAGCCAATGTATGAACAGCTGGAGATTGTTGGTTATATTGAGGAAGAGAAACCTCATAATCCTCTAACCAGGCTGGAGGTTGTATTCGACGTTTAGGACGCACATCACTCCTTTGTCCTTCTCTGATCCTCTGTTCTGGAAACATCTTCTAGATCCACAGCAATTACTGAATCCGGCTCGAAGGACCAATGTACTGTAGCTGATAGTGTGGTTAAGTTGAATTAATCACTGTGGTACGTCTGATCAAAACGCGACGAAGATGCTTATTGTCTCACTTGGGTTTATTTCCATTAGTATAAGCAGACATATAGGTGAGGGTGTGTGGGTGTGTGTGGTTCTACAAACAAGTAGAAACAAAGAATAATTAACATTCATCCACAGTATACAAATACAATAAACATTTGGTAAACATTAGTTAAATGAGCAGTAAAAATAGTTAGAAAGACATTAGATAATATTTAGAAGTACTATTCTTCACTTTATATAGTTTATTATAGCAGTTTCTCAACTTTGGTCCGACCGGGGATCGAACCCACGACCGCTTGCAATACTGACGTCACACAGTATATCTCGTGCGTTAGCATGACTATGCATTTCTTAGCCTACACGGCAACCTCGTTAAATCGTTTAATAACCTTAAACTAAACTCAATGAAAGGCAAATATGCTTCCGCTTGATGTAAACAATAAGAATAAACTATATACAGATGTTAATCATGCATTTAGGTAGTATAAAACTGGCTCTTAGGGTGACTTTACAGCACAAAGTAATTAAATAATTAAACTAAACATCTCACGGTGATAACCCTTAAACAACATGATAAATATGATTATGGAACGAAGAAACTTACATTTAGATGCACGCACACAATTAAATAACACCGCTAGGAAAGGAGGACGTTTCTCATGTGCTCCATGCTCTGCAGACCATTACCGACTGACACGCGTATGGTAAACTTTCTGGAACATTCTAAACGTACTCAGTCTTTCCACAAGGGGGCAGCAACAGTCCACAGTCCTTAAGAAGGGTGAATAAAGAGCCCTTTGCAACAGTGCACACACGCTTCATAGTGTAAGGCTTTTTTCACACACACACACACACACACACAACCCTCCTCAGAAGAACTGGGGAGATCGACGCGAGTCTCCTAGCCACTTTACCTGCTCTTTTTCTCTCTCTCTCTCACACACACACACACACACAAAACGCTCCTCAGAAGAACTAGGGAGAGCGACGCGAGTCTCCTGTCTCCTAGCCGTCACACACTCGACCTGCTCTTTTTCTCTCTCACACACACACACATCACGTTCCTCCTCAGAACTAGGGAGATCGACACGAGTCTCCTGTCTCCTAGCTTACGATGGCCATAGCAACGACAAACGGCAGTGGAACGCGAGCTCACAAAAGCATTTAACGTTAAATCCGTAAACAAAACGGCACGCGTCGCGTTTTTAACGTGGCTTACATGCGATAAGAGAATATAAAGAGTAACTGCGTGTACTGTACCAGGTTAACAAGTAACAAAACACAATAAATACATAATTTGCAAGCTAGAGTAAACGAGGCAACAATTTTAATCGCACTTACTTACACTAGTGAATAAACCTCAACCACTGACTCTTCACAGTTTCATCTTTGGGTAGAGACTGTCAATATTATCCATCTGAGCACAGCGTGACTTCATTCGACCGGCGGCATCTGTGTGTGTGTCAGGTGTTTTTTCTTTGTTAGTGGGCGGGGCCGCAGGTTTCAAATCTCCCTGGTTTGCGCGCGTAACTACTGGCGAGGCTTGTTTCGTAGCTGCATCATCGCGAAACACCTAATGACTCGTTATCAAGACGACTCGTTTGAAGCACTAGGAGTCGACTCTTATAGATGAATCAATAATTTTAAACACTGTACACTTACAGATTTAAGCCTTAGCTGGATATTTCACTTCACTTAGAGCTGTGTTACACACTACATGGAAGGGCATTTTCAAAAACTCATAATATGGGCTCTTTAAAGATCTTAGGTGAACTGTGTGCTTCTGCCTTCAGTAATATGGAAATAGAAATTTCGCGGATCACCAATGGTTTCACTTTCATCAGCCTGCAACAAAACAGCTATAGCTCACATCTACTTGAAGTTTGAATGAATTGAAATGTTTTTAGAAAACAATCAGAAAGATGTTAACACCACTTATTTATGCATAAATAATGCTTTGTAAATTATTAGTTAATTAACAAGTAACTTGATTTCAAATAACTGAATTGTTTTTGTTATCAAAGAATATTTTATAAATGTTGGGTGACAGGTGTAACACGTGGAGTGACACAGACAACTGAAGTTTGGATCCAGATGCAGGTTTATTCGGAGTCAGGCAAGCAAAGGTCTACACAGGTGCGAACAGATGTATAAAGGTAATCCATAATAGTCAATATAACAAGCGAGAGGTCGGAAGGCAGGCGGCAGACAGGGAGAACTGGATAAACAAGGCTAAGGTAAACACACGAAAGAACAAGACTAAGCAAACGCGTTGAATTGTCACTTTACAGATAAACAAGACACAGCAATGTGAATGAGTGAATGTGCTGCTTAAATGGTGTTTGTAATCAGTCTTTGACAATCCTGAGGTGGTGCGAGTGTAATCAGTAGAGACTTGGAGCAGGTGTGTGTGACATGACTGAATATGTAGTCCATTTACATGCAGATTTGTAGTCCTCAGTGTATAAATGTTTGCCAGCAAACTCTAGTGGTAGTAGATCGCTGGTGATCATGACAACAGGGTTTACAGCCACAAGTTGTAATTGTGCTCAGTGAAATGAGTGAGAAAAAAAATATATTTAAAAATTACCCAACGCAGAAGACAGCTTACTATGTTGTTTGTCTGACAGATTTTACTAATTCTTCAACGACCCCAAATCAGAAGTTCGGACAGCAAGGACAATGCAAATAAAGTTGAATTTCATTGCAGACAATACAACAAACATTTAATGTGTTCCTCATGATTTTTATTTATTTATATTTTCAAAGTTAACATGTATTCCAATGTTAGTTCTTACAACACATTTTTAAAAAAAGTTGGAATAGTAAAGTGCTTACCACTTTGTAATTTTGCCATTCCTTTTCACAACACTTGAAGACATTTAGGAACTGGTGTAATTTTGTCCCAATCTTCCTGCCAACACATCTTAAGGCAGGCAACAGTACAGGGTCTTCGTCACATTTTGCACATCAACATGCCCCACAGATTCTCTATAGAAGACAGGTCGGAATTGCAGACAGGCCTTCCTCCTTATCTTCCTCCGCAGCCAGGACATTGTAATGCGTGCAGAATGTAGTTTTGCATTGTCTTGTTGAAAAATGCATTGGCGTCCCTGAAAAAGAAGACAGCATAGTGCTCCAAAATCTCTATGTACTTTTCAGCATTAATGGTGCCATCACAGAAGTGCAAGTTACAGTACCTTACTTAAGTTACAGTAACTTATAATACGGATTCATCTGACCACAGTACACGTTTCCACTGTGTGATGGCCTATCCAATGTGCCTCCAAGCCCAGAGAAGTCAACGAAGCTTCTGAACACTGTTAACATAGGGCTTTCTTATTCCACACTACAGTTTTAAGGGATTCTTGATGCAGCGTCACATGAGGGATCGAAGATCAGTTTTTCAGGTTAGGCTTGCACCCCTATCTGTTATACACTGAAATTCCTCAAGATTCCTTAAATCTTTTAATTATGTTATGTACGGTTGAAGGTTAAATATCCCAATGTCTTCCTATTGTTCTTTGAGGAACATTGTTTTTAAACATTTCATTAATTTTCTCATGGTGATCCTTGGCCCATCTTTGCCCCTATTGTACTAGACCTTTTTTTTTTTTTTTTTTTTTTGGATGCTGCTTTTGTACCAAATCATAATTACAATCACCTGTTGACATCACCTGTTTCAACTCACATCATTATTTAACCAATTTACCTGATTACTAGCCTTAAAAGATGTATAATTACAAATAAAATGAAGTTGACCAGACAAAACATGATATATTTTGTGTTTATTTTGTCAGCAATGAAATACAAGTAAAAGTACATTTGGAAATCACTACTTTCTTTTTTTATTAGTGTTTTCCATATTGTCCCAACTTTTTCTGATTTGGGGTTGTAGATTTAGAAAGGTCATCATCTCTGATGGTGTAAAACTACATTATCGGGAGCTTTCACACCCTTTCCCAACTCACACATAGGAGTCAAATCGGTTAATGTAACTGGGAAAGACAGGACCCTCATTATGACAACAACAGGGCTTTAATAATTTTAAATAGTGGAATTGTGTGGACTTTCTGCACTCAGGTGTAGAAAGTATATAATTGTAATCATACACTTATCAAAGTAGGCTACATTGTAGGGTTCTGACAAGTTTGCACAGAAAGTAATGTCTGGTAAAGTGAATAAGACTAACACCTGGTTTCAAAACCGAAAAGTATGAACCTCTAACTTGTGATAATACAAGCATTTCCTCCTTTTCTAAACGTTTTACATTTTTTTTCTTTTGCCAAGGCCAGGCTGCTATAGCTGAACATTTTGGAGGAGCAAGCCATGAAACATTTTCCTCACATAGCATCACATAGTGACCTGGCAACTATTCTGCAAGAAGAATGATACAAAATTATTATTATTAGCCACAAAAGGAGGCCCTACACCATACTAATGCATTATTCTTGTCTAATACCCAGCGTTTTAGTTTCATCATCCAACCCCTGTATCTGAAAGATAAAAATACAAAACAGTGAATGGGCATCAAGGGCATGGCAGTTGAATCGTTCTGGTCATATCTGGACACCTGGTTTAAAATCAATATTGGGGTTAGACCAAAATCGGTGAAGTAGCACTCAAGTGCTAGTGGAGTGATGATGCATCAGTGTCTCAATATTATTCACTGACTGAGTTTTCTTATCCAATGAGAAGACCCTGCTTACTAATTCTTCATGACAGCATATGATTTCTGATGACAGACCTGCCAAACTGGGAGACCGTGCACAGTACGTAGTAGTTAGGCATTAATGAAGGACCATAGTTGTTTGTTTCTGTGGTGCATGGGGTTTGTTGCATGACATTCCCTGTGATGCTGTCAGGGCTACCGATACAACCAAGCTGTTTTTGTGTAGTAAGCATTTTTGTCAGAAAATCTATATGAGAATTGAAGAATGGTGGACTTCATCTTTTATTAGTTTGTTACTATTCAGACACAATGCCCATGTCTAAAATTTTTCAGATTACAGGGGTGAATGGTTCAAACAGATAGGGCAAGGGACCTGCTGCACCGCTGTCCACTATGTCTGCATTTAGACCCAGGGATTCAGCAGAAGAGAAGTCCTCCACCTCAGCACCTTTGTGTGTGTCTGTGTGTGTGTGTGCATAATTGTTTTAAAATACAGTGATTCTAAACTCTTTGCCTACCTTCTGCTTGCAGCAATATCCACTGACATCATGTAGCTTTTTTTTTTAATTCTGGGGTAGACTTGAAGAGAGGGAGGTTTCATGACCCTTTAATATCAACTGGAAAATCAACCTAACCCTAAGCCCAAACATTAGTTAAAATCCAATTAAAAAGAATTGTGGAACTCAATTTGGAGAGTGAAAATGAAGGCCATTGTCTTCCTGTAACAAAATCAAATGAAGGCAAATGAAATGTAAAAATTTTATATAAGATTTGAGAATAACATTTGTAAAGAAGAAATTTAAGGGAACGTAAAATAGAATGTTAATATGTAAAGTATAGATCTTACGAGGCTTTTTATAAATCTCTACATTTTAGTAAAGCAATGAGACCAGATGGTATGACATGTTTTCTTTTAAATACATTTTAAAAGAAAACAAAAATACAGAGCTTTCTTTAAAAGACAAAGAGAATGGAATATTTACGTTAGCAGTATGGGCATTTTCTTTTTAAACTTATTTTTTTCATTAAATTATTTCTTATTCAATTCTGAATTAAAACTTTAACTGCATAACCATTGTTTTTGATAAACAATGGCATATCTGCATATCTGTGTTGCATCAAGTGAGAAACAGGTATTTCTTGTATGTCTTGTTTTAAAGACCCTTTTTGGCATAAGGCAACATAATGTCTTCAAGTACAGTATTTAGATGTTCAAAGTAATCCATAAAACCTGGTAAATGAGAAATACGCCAAATGCCACACTATGAGAAACATTCCAATTTCATGATCTTTGCGCCACCATATTTGTTTTCACAATAAGCTGAGGCTTCAATTTGGGTTGTCTGACATACAAACTGTTAAAAAATTGCTGCTTTAATTTTTCTGTTGTTGAATTAAATTAACTTATTACTTAAAAAATACAAAAATAAATATAAAAATAAGTTCAAGTATCATAAATTGACTTTTTGACATATTTTACATTGTTGATGACCACTTGATCTGAAAAGAACAATTTTACTCTCCCCAATCACTCAGTTTGGTCAGTTTTTAAACTTCTTTTGTTTAAGGCCACTGTGCTCACAGGAATCCTAAATGCTGTGTTGTGAACATGTTTATGTAACTGTAGTCATATTTAATACAGTTTCAATTTAGAAATCACATAACATTTTGTTGTATCTGGAGAGGGCAGGATGGGAAAAATCTATGAAATTTCAAATAAGTACAAAAGTTTAAAAACACTGTTTACAAATTTCCCTTCACTTTAAAGCACTTTTAAAAATTTTAAATAAAGCTTTTATGGAAAATTCCTGTTTCTGTTTTTTTTTTTTTTTTTTTTTTTGCAAATTAGCAAAGTCATTAAATATTGTCAAACAGCAGCTTGTTGAGCTGGCTTTTACATTCTTATACACTATCAAATACAGTAATTAAGTATGGAACAACTTCAAATTTTATGCATGTGATTGTCAGTTTTATCAAGAAAATGTGACCTAAAATCTGAAGTTGTGACCACATAATAATAATAAAACCCTTATATTGATTCAATTTACAGTTAATAATAACAAATGAATTGCCACAAAGTCTTTGTTTTGCTGTGTCAATGTTGCTTAAAGGGCACCTATGATGAAAATCATCTTTTAGTAGCTGCTTAGGCAGAACTGTAGGTAAAGTGTGTTCATCCAACATGATAGAGCTTAGGAGGTACTGCAAAAGAGGAATGGGTAAAAATTCCCAAAGACAGGTGTGCCAAGCTTGGGGCATCATATTCTAAAAGACTTGAG
Source organism: Danio aesculapii (assembly GCF_903798145.1). Taxonomy (NCBI): domain Eukaryota; kingdom Metazoa; phylum Chordata; class Actinopteri; order Cypriniformes; family Danionidae; genus Danio; species Danio aesculapii. Next base: position 9,761,800 of record NC_079452.1, on the reverse strand, counting down.
GCTGTAATTGCTGCCAAAGGTGCATCAACAAAGTATGATCAAAGGCTGTAAATACTTATGTACATGTGATTTTTTAAGATTTTTTATTTTTTTATTAATTTGCAACAATTTAAAAAAATCTTTTTTTTACATGGTCATTATGGGGTATTGTGTGTAGTAATAAATGCGTTAAATCCATTTTGCAATAAGGCTGTAACATAAAAAAATGTGGAAAAAGTGAAGCGCTATGATTACTTTCCAGATGCACTGTAGCGCTAACATATGAACAGTTATGTAACAAAGACAGTGAAACAGCCTTTGTTAGCATATAAAGCTATGCACCGATGTGTGGCAGATGCAGAGTAAAAGCCATTCTTTCCGATCAACAGTTACCATTCCTCATACCCTAAGCAAAGCATTGTCAAACATGAGTGAAAACCAACCCGATAAACCGGCTAAACATGAAAGCAAAGTGGCAGAGAAGTACATTAACATACTCTCCTTAGGCCCTGACTCAACAATGGTAAATAGATTGTATTGAAATACATCAATGTTTCTGATGATTTCATCACTGCAATGTTGAAGTCATAAACAGTCAAATGACACCAAACATGACAAAGTTATTTGAAAGAAGATCACAAGCTGATAAATTGGGTATGGTAAAAAGGTACATGGCTACTGTAAGCAAATGTCAGAGATGTGTATTGGACCTGTGAGTACACAGTAATTGGGAGAGTACTATATATATATATATATATATATATATATATAGTACTCTCCCAATTACTGTGCTTTAAGTTTGTGAAATGTGAAAAGGGTACATTAATGGGGTATATGCACACAGACTTTTAATTCTCACTCAGCCAACCCAAGCGCTTGTTGTGAACTGGCATTCATTCATTCATTTTATATATATATATATATATATATATATATATATATATATATATATATATATATATATATATATATATATATATATATATATATATATAATTTTTTTTTTCATTCCTGCTTAAATAATAAAGGAAAAGCTACACGATGGTATTATCAAGACTTTCAGAAAAAAAGAAAATGTGTCAGACCAATAACAGCAGCCTGAAGAGAGAATAACATCAAATTTACTGTCCTGCCCTGCATTTTAAATGTCTTGCACAGGCAGTAAATCATTTTTTGTAATTTGATGCAAAGAATATATAAAACATACATAAATACATATAAATATTCATAAAATTAAAAAAAAATCTAAATATTCAAAACTTTAAAAGATTAAAGATGCTGATGACCAATAACGCATCATAAAAATCTTGTGAAAAGGATCACAGCTCCGCACAGTCACTAGATGATGCTGCAACCTCATGCTATGCTGCCGTTATTAATCCTCATTCAAGAACAAAAACCAAGATCAGAATCAGATGTTTTCTATTTATCTTTATAGTTTATATCTACTTGGTAGATGTCAAATAAAGTTTTTTGAATATGTTTTCATATAACATTTCAAATAAGTCATCGAGAGGACACAAAAGGCAATTAACTTCCTTGTTCCTTGTTGTAACAAAACATAACACTTTATAGCAGGCTTTCATCATTCATACAATGACCAGCTCATAATTTTGTTTTCTTTACTTTAAAAATTATGCTATCAGAAATAAATAAAATGTTGTTTCCAGACAATAACAAAAAATGTGTCTAAAATTGCATAGAAAAGGTTACAAAAAAAAAAAGAGAAACTAAAATGTGGCATTATTTTATACACATAACAAATGAGTGACATCCTGAGTTTTAAGACAATTATATTAGATGATAATGCAGTTTGTCTGTATAACTCATCATAAACATTCCATGTTACAGTTACTTGTTGCCATCACCTCTTGAACTATTTACACTGTTAGAAAATCTTTACTCGCTGATGGTTACAGACATGGGATTGTCATATGCTGCAGCGTCCAGGTTATCTGCTTTTTTACGGCGCAGTTCAGGAGGAGGTCTGGGAGGTGGGTTTTGAGGAGGTTCTTTGATGCTCTCCCCAATACGTTTTTGTGTCTCTATGTGGAGTATAGGCTCCCAGTGCTCTCCATGAATAGCTGCCTATGATGCAAAAGTTCACAATCAAAAGCTAAATCTTATGTAAATTCTCCTACATACCTACTTAGAAAAACATGGGAAAATTTGTTGAAACTTAGCATTAAAATGTCTGTTCTGTTTAATGTGAATGGAGAATGTAAGTGAATATTTCAAAGAATGAGCACATGACAAATTGTTGCATCGATGTTTTTTATGCTCTCTGCACTTTTATTTGTTTCACAAAAGAAATGTGAGTTTCAAACAATAAGTGGTGAAATAACAGAAATTTCCTTTAGGGTGAACTGCAACAGTTTGAAAGTGAAATGGGGTTTTTGTAAGAGGAAGTAAGTGTGCAGGAAGCAAGCTGATCTTTTAGTTTCCCCATCTTCATTTTGTTACAGTTACATTAATTGAGTCATGTTGTTTGCCTAATGTTCAGGTAAATAAGCATTGATTTATTTTGCATTTATTTGGATGAACTTACAGAGAGGTAGATCAAACTTGCCATTCCCAGACACACACATCCTAGAACTGTGGCTAACATGAACCCTCCGGGAACACAGAGCCTGCAACGTAAATATAAGACACCATCACAAAGATAAGGCACCATTTTATACTGTAAAAAAATGTTTTCAAAATCATCTTAGACAAAAAGAAGGACATTCTTGACAAGGTGTGACTGAAGACTTACGCAGCATGTAAGAACGCTCGAACGTAATAGTTTCTGGTCAGGGGTCCAAAAGATTTTACACACACTGTGAAGCAGTACTGACCACTGAAATCAAACAGAAAAACTCTCTTTTGAGTAATGCATGGTTCAAAACACAAGGAAGTTGTTACTATACAATTGACTCAGTCTATTTTTTGGTAAAGAATTATTGATGGTGTGTTGAAATCACCAGCCTGTACTTCCTGTAACTTGGGCTTTTATCAACACTTACCTTCTCTCAATACTGGTGCCCTTGCCCCGTTTGCTGCGTGGATATTCAAGCAAACACACAAACACACCAGCAGCACTATCACAGTTAAGGATTCTATAAGTATACTGTGGTACTTTATTTAAAAAAGGTACTTTACTCACTGAAGGACTGAAAGAGCATAAAGATTTAATCATAGCTTGTAAGGATACATCCCAAAAGCTGCAAACTGCCAGCCTCTGAACTGACCAGCCACCCCAACGATTCCACCAGTCAGATAAACTTTAGGAAAAAAGATTTACATAACATTTCATTTACACAGACCTGCATTTAACCTAAAATTATATTTAAAAAACCTAATATTATAAAACTTTAAAGTTATCAATTAGATATTGATGATGTTGTGGGTTTTAATAATAAAACTCGAGTAACCTACCAAACCCCAAAGAACACTTTTTAAAAAATCACACAGGTAGCGTTACATTATAATAACTAACGCACGTTTAAACAACATTATATTCGCTGTCTTCATTTTAAAGCTCGATACTATATTAATTTAACTGTATTCACATAATTTAAAAAACATAGTGTTACACAAGCACTCGTTTAAATGTTCTGTAGAACCTAAATGAGCTATGGAAAGTGTATTTGTAGACTTACTGAGTCCAGCAGCCAAAGCTTGCTCGTTGGCCCACATCGCCCACTCAATCTTCGCCATGATCACTTGAGTGCGTGCTGTCACTGACTATTAAACTTTTTTTTAAAATTCATTTTTATAAAAGAAAAGTGGGTTGTGACCAGCGTAACAAACCCAACCCACTGTCACTTCCGCATTTACAGTATTTTTATGAAGAGAAATGAAAGTGCTAGAGCGGACGTATCGATAGATGTAAAAACCACAGGAGGCGGGAGTGGGACGATGGCTAGTTTATATGTATGTGGGGGTTTGCATGTATCAAGTGTACTCAAGTTTCATATATGGGACTTTCCACTGAATGGGTGGGTAACATTTATGTCTCCAGAATATAAAATTGTTAAAATGCATGAAAATGAACTCTGAAATACGTTTTATTAACCAAAGTGTCTTCAAACTTAACAAACTGCTAAATTATAATATATGATTAAAATAATTTTAATGTAGAACGAACACACACACAAATAGTTTGTTGCATGTCCCCACTTCCTGCTTCTATAATATGCTAGAATATATTGTTTAAAGTCCTTCCTAATGTTTATTTTATTATTATTATTAATAATATTTTTTTAGAGGCGGTTTTATATCCAATCAATGATTACCTATTTTTAAAAGAAAATAAATCATAACAATTTTGATCAAACACACATTTTAGTTTTGTCTCCAGGTTTTCACATATTGCTGTTACCCTAACACAATTACCCCTCTGATTAACTTGGAACATTCTTTTTTAAATGTATTTTTTATTATTATTACGCAAGAAAGAACATTTCAAAGATACAGTATGAACAAAGAGACAAAAAGGTTACATAAATAAAGTTCCAAGCAAATTAAACAAGTTAAAATGATTTACACCAAAAAACATTTTTACATGCAATATAATTGTTACTCTTTTAAAGAGTTCACATATAAATCAAAGTCCTTTCTGAAAATAAAAAAGGATGTTTCTTTGAAAATTTACATTTATGGATGTAAAATTTAGCCAAAAAAGCAATAAATTAATAATAAATTTACAATGAGAAGGATCTACATTCAGAGGGTAACCAAAGAATACAATTTTGGGGCAAATACAAAAGTTTTTTATGAAAATGGAAAAGTCAACCCAAAACACTTTACAGTAAGTGTACTCCCAAAATAAATGATTTAGTGTTTCATCATATTGAGTACAAAATGAGCACTTATGGGAAATATTGTTATTAAATTTAGCTAGTATTTATTGGGTAGCAGTTATGAATGATTTTGACTAAGACTTCAACAGCTTTATTAGATGAAAATATTTTTTTTCAGAAGAAGCCAAAATTGATCCCAATCTATGTCACCAAATAAATTATTCCAAAAACCTATACAAACAGGTAAAGAGATCCGAGAACTATTAATAAGCAAGCGAATATCTTTGTTTGACATAGAACTGAGAAGAGTTTGGTCAACAAAATGTGTTGTCAAAAATAAAAGAATCTAAAGAACCTTTGGGACCAGATTAGGAATTGCACCAAAAACAATGGCATATTATTGGGGGGAACAGGAAAAGAAAACTGATGCATATATTTTTCATATGAAAAAGGGACACCACAGTCATCTAAGAGCTGACTAACTAAAGTATATTTTTATTAAACCAGTTATTTAAAAAAAAAGATATTTACTTTTATATCTAATATTTTTATTATTCCAAATAAAATAGGTACAAGGAGAAATATAATTATATGTAAGGAACCAACATATTAAAGCCTGTTTATGAAAACTAGATAAGTTTAATGGTATTTTAGAGATGTCAAAATTACAGCGCAACAAAAAATGTAAACCTCCAACCAAGCTAAAAACATAATTTGGAATAAAATTCCAACATGACGTTGGGTTGATTAAAAACGTCTTTGACCATTTAATATTAAAATATAAAGTGTGGAAAAATTCACTAACTCAAATCCTCCCATGGCCCGATCAGCTAGCATAACACTTTTTTTAAATTAGGTGAGTTTTACAGTTCCAAACAAAGTCTACTGTAATTTTGTCTTGTTCAGTATTCGACAGATTTCTACAGATCCAGTGCCATAGCGGGATAGATAACCTGGGATAATCCATCTGCTGTAGAAATTAACAAACTTTTAAAAAATCTGGATGATGCAACTTCCCATTGAAAATATGCCTTAAAGAATGTTCAAAGGCAATGGAGAGACCAAAGGTTAAGTCTTCTCATTTTCTTTTCAATATTTTTAATGATATTTTCAACTGTGTGAGAGATGGTCAATCTTGACATAGTGTCCCGTAATTAAATTATTTTTAGATGTTATTTATTCATTTTAAAAATACAGTTGGTTGATAAATCACTAAAACTTGCTCTGTATCCTCATGCTATTAGCATGTGTGTCATTCGGCTATTTATCATGTATTTACTAATTATATGCTTAAAAACTCAGTCCTATTACTCATATAAGCAAACAGGACTGAGTAACATGAGTGAGTTGCATTCTCTGGTGCATATATAATGATGCAAAAATTTGTTAATGTAAAATGATTTACTTGATCCTTTTAGGTTTCACAGTTACCATTACATAAATTGTAAATATACACTCACCAGCCACTTTATTAGGTACACCTGTCCAACTGGACAGGTGTAAAAATTTGCTTGTAAATGGAAATTTTTAATCAGCCAATCATATGGTAGCAACTCAATGCATCAGAATGGAGAAGAAAGGTGATTTAAGTAACTTTGAACGTGGCATGGTTGTTGGTGCCAGACAGGCTGGTCTGAGTTTTTCAGAAACTGCTGATCTACTAGGATTTACCCGCACAACCATCTCTAGGGTTTACAGAGAATGGTCTGAAAAGGTGAAAATCTCTAGTGAGCAGTTCTGTGCATGGGCGCAAATGTCTTGTTGATGCCAGAGAATAGCCAAACTGGTTCGAGCTGATAAAAAGGCAACAGATGTATGCAGAAGAGCATCTTTGAATGCACAACACGTCGAACCTTGTGGTGGATGAGCTACAGCAGCAGAAGACAACACTGAGTGCCACTCCTGTCAGCTAAAACCATTGGAAAAACATTGCCTGGCCTGATAAGTCTCAAGTCTGGCAAGTCTCAAGTCTCAATGTCTGCAACATTGGATGGTAGGGTCAGAATTTGGTATCAACAACATGAAAGCATGGATCCATCCTGCCTTGTATCAACAGTTCAGGCTTCTGGTGGTGGTGTAATGGTGTGGGGGATATTTTCTTGGCACACTTTAAGCCCATTAGTACCACCTGAGCATTGTGTCAATGCCACAGCCTACCTGAGCATTGTTGCTGACCATGTCCATTCCTTTATGACCACAGTGTACCCATTCTGTCTGCTGATGGCTACTTCTAGCAGCATACCGTGCCATTTCATAAAGTGTATATCATTTCAGACTGGTTTCTTGAACATGACTATGAGTTCACTGTAATCATACAGCCTCCACAGTCACCAGATATCAATCCTATAGAGAACCTTTGAGATGTGGTGCAATAGGTGATTCTCATGGATGTGCAACAAAAATCTCTGAGGAATATTTCCAGTACCTTGTTGAAAGCGTGCAGGCGTGCTTGTGAAACTCAGACAGCGCGGATTTCGGACCGCGTTGCCTAGCATCCATCTGGCAAATCTTCGCTCTCTACCCAACAAAATAGACGAATTCATTCTGCTCTCTCAGACAAACAGGGATTTTCTGCATTCAGCTGCTCTGTGTTTCACGGAAACCTGGCTGAACAACACCATACCGGACAACGCGCTTCACCTACCGGGCTATCAGCTGTTCAGAGCGGATCGTGACAAAGAATCAACGCGGAAATCGCGCGGTGGCGGGACGTGCTTTTACATCAATGAAAGGTGGTGTACAGATGTAACAGTTTTAAAGAAGATGTGCTGTCCAGATCTCGAAGCACTGTTTATTAACTGTAAGCCTTTTTACTCCCCGCGCGAGTTCTGCTCCTTCATCCTCATCAGTGTTTACATTCCTCCGCACGAGCACGCGAGCCTGGCGATACAGAAACTAGCTGATCAGATCACGGTAAAAGAGCAACAACACCCGGACTCTGTTTTAATCATTCTCGGGGATTTTAACAAAGCAAAACTCTCCCGTGAACTGCCAAAATATATACAGCATGTTACATGTCCCACAAGAGACAGTAATATATTGGATCACTGCTATACCACAATAAAGGATGCATACCGCTCCGTCCAACGAGCAGCTTTGGGACACTCTGACCATTGTTTGATTCATCTCATTCCAACCTACAGGCAGAAACTGAAAACAGGGGGATCTACATGCGGGATCTACAAGCCTGTTTCGACCTCACTGACTGGAGTGTTTTTGAAGCTGCTGCAAACGATCTGGATGAGCTCACAGAGACTGTAATATCTTATATCAGTTTCTGTGAAGACGTGTGCATTCCTACCAGGACTCAACTCACATACAACAATGCCAAACCATGGTTCACTGTAAAACTCAGACAGCTATGTCAGGCCAAGGAGGTTGCTTACAGGAATGGGGATAGGGCCTTGTATAAGCAGGCCAAATACACACGAAAAGGAGATCAGAGTCGCAAAAAGGAACTATTCTGAGAAACTAAGGAGTCAGTTCTCTTCCAGCGACTCAGCATCTGTGTGGAAAAGTCTGAAAAACATCACAAACTACAAGACACCATCCCCCAGCACTGTAGACAATGAACGACTTGCAAACGACCTGAATGAGTTTTACTGCCGGTTTGAGAAAACCCCCCACACCCACTCTGAACTGCTCTTCACGCCACCATTAACACCTCCACCACCCCCCGAGGCAGTGAACCATACCTGCACCTCAGTTCAGCGAAGAGGAGGTGCGCCAGGTCTTCCGGAAACAGAAGAGGAAAAAAGCACCAGGCCCAGATTTTATAACACCAGCCTGTTTAAAATCCTGTGCTGACCAACTGGCCCCCATCTTCACCCCGATCTTCAACAGATCACTGGAGCTGTGTGAAGTGCCCTCCTGCCTCAAACGCTCTACCATCATCTCCATCCCAAAGAAACCCAAACTTACAGGACTAAATGACTACAGACCGGTGGCACTAATATCTGTGGTCATGAAGTCTTCTGAAAAACTAGTGCTGCCCCACCTGAAGGACATCACTGAACCCTCAATGGACTCTCTTCAGTTTGCCCTACAGAGCAAACAGGTCTGTGGATGATGCAGTAAATATGGGACTGCATTATGCTCTGCAACACCTAGACAGACCAGGGACCTATGTGAGGATCTTGTTTGTTGACTTCAGTTCGCCGTTTAACACTATCATCCCAAAACTTCTCCTGCCCAAATGAACTCAGCTCTCTTTGCCCACCTCTGTCTGTCAGTGGATCAACAGCTTCCTAACGGACAGGCAGCAGCTGGTGAAGCTGGGAAAATTCTCATCTAGTATCCGCGCAATCAGCACTGGCGCCCCCCAGGGGTGTGTCCTCTCCCCACTGCTCTTCTCCCTGTACACGAATGACTGCACTTCAAAAGACTCCTCTGTGAAACTCTTGAAGTTTGCAGACAACACCACACTTATCGGCCACATTCAGGACGGTGATAAGTCTGCTTACAGACAGGAGGTTAAAGAGTTGGCTGTCTGGTGCAGTCACAACAACCTGGAGCTCAACACGCTTAAAACAGTGGAGATGATAGTGGACTTCAGGAGAAACCCCCCTGCTCTCCCCTCACTGAGCATCATGGACAGCATTGTGGCAGCAGTGGAGTCATTCAGGTTCCTGGGCACCACCATCTCTCAGGACCTGAAGTGGGACACTCACATTGACTCCATTGTCAAAAAAGCTCAACAGAGGCTGTACTTTCTTCGTCAGCTGAGGAAGTTTAACCTCCCAAAGGAGCTGCTGAAACAGTTCTACACCTCCATCATCGAATCAGTCATCTGCACATCAAAAACTGTCTGGTTTAGCTCAGCTACTAAATACGACCTCCAAAGACTACGTCGAATAGTTCGGACTGCTGAGCGAATCACTGGTACAACCCTTTCTACTCCCCAAGAACTGTACTTATCCAGAGCGAGCAGGAGGGCTGCAAAAATCACTTTGGATCCCTCACACCCAGCACACTGCCTCTTTGAACTTTTACCTTCTGATCGACGCTACAGAGCAATGCGCACCAGAACAGCCCGACACAGAAACAGTTTCTTCCCTCAGGCAATCCATCTCATGAACACTTGATGATAATAATTGTGGAACCAACATCACTACTTGCCATACACTTTTATACACATATACACTTATTTAACCACACACTTACATGCCAATTTGCACATAACAGCTGCACATATAACGTTGTATATAGTAATAAACACGTACATACACTTGTCAATTTGTATATTTGCATTCACTACTTACTTGTATTTTTAAAAATATATATTTATTATCTGTTTTTTGTCCTGTCTCTGTTATCCTGTTGCACTGTAGAAGCTCTGTCACGAAAACAAATTCCTCGTATATGTGAACATACCTGGCAATAAAGCTCTTTCTGTAAATGAATCTATGCCACGAAGGCTTAAGCCAGTTCTAAAGGCATAAGGGGCTCCATCTTGGTTCTAGTAGGTGAACCTAATAAAGTTGCCGGTGAGTGTATCACATGTATTATATATTTACCAATTTACCATACATGAAGAGTGCCAATCCACCTACAAATGTCTGGATATTCATTCCTGTTATAATTTTTTTTTTTTCTAAAAAATTAAGTTAAATTACCTAATTTTATCCTTTATTTATTTGTCCTAGTTGAGTTAATTACATGACTTAAATTTCAATCTTGCAGTTTGGGGTCTCCTGTAAAATTAAGAAATGTTTTTTGCAACAAATATAAATTATTCAAACATTTGACCAACTATTTCTTCAAGATGAAAACTTTTGTGAGTGGAAGACAAAATAATTAGTTTACATTTTTTAAAACATCCTTTTAAAAGTAACTTGGTTTTTGGTAACAGGAGAAAAATGGACCCTTCTAATAAATTTTCTAAAAAATAAAACAAAGGTGCCTGAGATTGCCCAATACACATTTTAAACAGTTAATATGTATTGCTAGATAGTCTTGAAAAAAAGATTTAAAAAATAATTTTAGGAAATTACAAAAACAAATGTAACCCTGCCAGTGGAATATCCCATACAGTGTATTGTTTTGAACATCCAATAGTGTAAATGTATAGGTGTAATTTAGAGTAACGTATAGGTGTATATGCACGTTTTATATACGTCTTAATAAGCAAAGTTTGATTTAAATCCTACACGGCACCCCATACCTATGAATTAATATTATACATACATTTTTAATATGTAGTCACACTCCAAGCTTTCAGTTGTCATTCCGTGTGACATCAGACAACTTCCTTGTGAGAAGGATCACGGGTGCCTGAAGACCAGTTTTACCCTTCAAAATCCTTCACTCTAATGGGCGAATTTTTTCGCCCATTTACAGTTTTGAGAATTTTGGTTTGGAAAGACGGTTTGTTCAGTCCAGTCCAGTCAACTGACCTTATAGACATAGTTCACCAAACAATTTTGTAGTCATTTACTCACGCTTTAGGCTTACACACCTGTTTGAGTTTCTTTCTTCTGCTGAACACTAAAGGAGATATTTTGAAGAATGTTGACATCCAGATAAGTTTATACAATTCACCTACTATATATTGCATGTCTTTGGACTCTGGGGAAAACCAAGCAGACATGGGAAGAACATGCAAACTGCACACAGAAAAAGGCCTTCTGGTTCCGCTGGGAGCGACCTTCTTGCTAACCACTTAGCCACTGTCCCACCAATTAAAATAATAATAATAATTATAATAATAATAATTTATTACAAAAAGTAAATTATGTTATATGTTTTTGGAAAAAATATTTGTGTTTAACAGCACATTGAATAATAAAGAAAAATTTAATGAGGGGTTAAAAACTATCACTGGTTTTGCACTTATTTTGCTCATCTCTGTCTGATATTAGCTAAAAAAACTGTCTAAACCTTTACACAGGCGAATACTAATAGTTACTGACAGAGGAGGAATAACATGAAACATTTTTAACTTCATTTTACGTTTGGTTCTTGTTCACCCTTTTCTAAAATAATTTCTTAACTGCATTTCAGGGCCAAAAGACAAATGTCACAATTAAATATTTAATATTCTAATAAGAGTAAATTTACTCATTGCAATTTCTTTAATTGAAATATATTTACAAATTATCTTACAAGTATACAAAGGTTATTCTTAAACTGCACTCTTCTTGGGCAGGCCATCAGCACCCAGCAAATGAAGTTTTGGATCTTCCACCACACATGGTCCAGGGCCAGCCTGAAAGTGCACATTATTTATAAGCAGTTATAAGAAAGGACATACACACAATATTTTTTTTACTGACACTGAATTCACAACACTATACTAATTATAAAAATGTAGTGTTACCAAAAAGGTTTACGACATACAGTTGAAGTCAGAATTATTAGCCCCCCTTTGAATTTTTTTTTCTTTTTTAAAATATTTCCCAAATGATGTTTAACAGAGCAAGGACATTTTCACAGTCTGATCATACTTTTTTTTTTCTTCTGGACAAAGCCTTATTTGTTATTTCGGCTAGAATAAATGCAGTTTTACATTTTTTGAAAGCCATTTTAAGGTCAAAATTATTAGTCCCTTTAAGCTAGTTTTTCGATAGTCTATGGAACAAACCATTGTTTTACAAAGCCTTCCCTAATTTCCCTCACCTGCCTAGTTAACCTAATTAACCAAGTTAAATGTCAATTTATGCTGGATAGAAGTGTCTTGAAAAATATCTAGTCAAATATTATTTACCGTCATCATGGCAAAGATAAAATAAATCAGTTATTAGAAATGAGTTATTACAATTATTATGTTTAGAAATGTGCTGAAAAAAATCTTCTCTCCGTTAAACAGAAATTGGGGAAAAAATAAACGTGGGTTAATAATTCAGGGGGGCTAATAATTCTGACTTCAACTGTATATTATTGTTACAGATACAGAACAAATAAATAGATGTGCTTTAGTGTTCATGTCGTTTTCAGACACTTACTTTAGTGCTGATTATATAGCGTATTCCATTGGGGGTTGGTTTCATATTAATGTCTCTTATCATCTCCTCAGAGAGGTCAACTGGGCACACTGGAAGACCTTTGAAAAATCTTTGAATCAAAGCAATTGATAGTTCTAATTACAACACTGTGTGTCTGTGTACTGTAAAGAGCTGCAAAGTTTGTTTTAAAACTAGTAATGACAGCAACATGCTTGATTTAAGCAACTTACTCTTCTTTGTCGACCTCAGGGGGAAAGAAATGACGGACCACCTCTACAAACTCTGGTAAGTGGTCGTGCAAGGAGTAAATAACTGCATTAGGACCAGCATCAAAGGTATATGCCACCTAGAGCGAGACAGAAGGTAAAAATACATCAATCATGTTACACTATAAACTAAAAATATGCTGATTTTTACAAAAGGGAAAAAGAAGGGACAATGTAGTAATGTCATGAGTAAACAATGACAGAATTTTCAGTTTTGGGTGAAC
>NC_079452.1:9688604-9741104 GCF_903798145.1 Danio aesculapii | reverse complement strand
TTTTGTCTTCTGTAAGCCAACCTTCGGACTGGTAAATTAAAATGAGATTAATATCATAATGACACCTTACATACAGTCTAATTTATTTTAGCAATATGAAAGCTAGGAACATACTTTCCTGCAAACATGACTGCAACCTAGGGTGGCTGATATCCTGTTCTTTGCCATTCAGCCAAATGCAGTCTTTATGAAAACTTCTGCTGCATGCAATTGTTGTAGTTGTTTTGAGCTGAGAAGGAGGTATAATATATATATATATATATATATATATATATATATATATATATATATATATATATATATATATATATATATATAGGAGCTCACAATGCAGTGCCGTAAAGAAACCGATACTGACAACACAGTATATGGGAACTGTCACTTACGTGATCCTGATGCAGCGTCACACTGAGGGATGCATTGACAGGCAGAATGAGATCTTCATCACGTTTCCCCCCTGTTTAATCGTCAATAAGCAATAACAACTCTAAGTAGAACATTTATCTATATCCTAACGTTCACAAACGTGAAAAAACGACTATCATGTATAACATAAAACTAAATGTTAATGATAACGTTACTGATGTGTGAGATTTTCTATTTGACAGATCACACTTACAGTATTTGATGACCGCAATGTTTACCGGTGCGGTGCAGGTGACCATATCAAGATCTTGGAGACTGTTTTCCGACATATTCTTGTTTATAAAATTGTATATATATATATATATATTTTTTTTTGTTGTTGTTGTTGTTTTATGACAATAAACATATGCTCGTTTAACTCCCACTGAACGCAAACTACTCTTCTTGTTTTAACACCGAAACCAAATAAGCACAGAAAAGCGGATTGGGATTGGCTCTTCATGAACACGAGGTTCGGTGTTTGACCAATTGAAGACTTCACTGTACAACACTATCGAAGGTGAACCAATAAGTGGCGTCGGACCACAATGGTCTTACTACTTATTCTTCGGTTTCATGGCGGATAACACCAACGTTTAAAGTGCATTATCGCCACCTACTGTGTAGGAAGGTGTTCATTGTCAAAAAAAGGCAAAAAGAAAGAAATGATAGTGTCTCTTGTAGTATGCTAGTACTTCAGTATTTCTTTTTTATTATTCTCAATAATCCTACTTTCTGTTGTATTTTGTATTGTCTTCCTGTATTTGCTGATTCCATTAATGGTATAATAATAATATAATATATAATATAATTCCTTGATATAAGCGTTGATGATTGCTTTTCATTCTTATTTACTTAATGATTTACATAACCTCATTCATCCTATCACCCCCATAATCTATTAGCTTCTTTAGTGCCTCTTATTCCTCTGTGAGCTGGTATCCACAAAAATATAACCATGATGTTTGCATTTTTAAATCTACGTAGATGTTTGAATATCTCATTTATACAATCGTTTCTACCGTTAGGTCTTTGTGACTGTAAAAGAATTTAATGCAGGACATGAGTCCTCTATCATCTATGATTTCTCTGTCCATTGTAATGTTTTTATAATTGGCAACAATTCTATCGTGAAAATGGATAAATAATCTGATGTTTCCCAGAAATGTTTAATAGGATAATGAAAGCACAGTTTGTTCTTCCTGTATCAGTTTTCTTAGAACCATCAGTAAAAATTTAAATGTGTGATACACAGTTTGTATCCTTTGAACAATGTCGATACTGGACCCTTTTTACATTTTTCTCTTTTTCCAGGTTTCTCAGCAGCAGAATTTGCAGTTGTGAAAACTTAAAATACATTGATGGGAGGGTACAACAAATATTTTTTTTAAATCCTATTTGCTGAAATAATAAAAGAAAAACTCAATATATAAACTCAATATCGATGGTGTTATCAAGACTTTCAAAAAAGGGGGGAAATGTGTGAGACTGATAATGGCAGCCAGAAGAGAGAACAACATCAAATTTACTGCCTTGTCCATAGACACTGCATTAGAAACGCCTCACACGAGCGGTAATTCATTTTTTGCAATTTGATGGAAAGATATTATAATACAAACATCAATACATATAAATATACATTTGTTTTTTTTTTTAAATATCTAAATATTAAAACTTTCAAGTATTTAAGATGCGGATGACCATTAAATGCATTATAAAAGTCTTGTGAAAAGGGTCCATATTTTTTGGATCCACAAAAGGGTCCACAAAGGGTCTTTGTTTTCAATAATTCTAAGTATAAAGGTCCACAATTGCTGCAGGTAACAGCCACGGAGGAGTTATTGTTCACCATTGTCTTATATGCATGTCTGGTGTTTAAAAATGAGTAAGTTAACCAAAAAGATCAGTACATTACAACCAAGAGCATACAGAATGCTTGTTTAAATGTAGAAATTCATCTTGTGTTTTCCAGAAATCCAGAGAGCAGTGAAAAAATGATAGATCTTATGTGACATCAATGTTGGGTGCATCTCAACAAAGTCCTTTTAAGGCAAGTCATTTCACTTGGTGAGTCTGTGGCCATCTTTGAAACGCCTCTTGGGCAGTATGCTTCTGCCTTCTCTTTTAATGGGGAAACATTAAATTCTCCAAAACTGTTTGTCAAGCTTCCGAATAAATTTCATATTTGGAATCACCAATAAAATTAAACAACAACTGCCTCTTATGTTTAGTTTCTAAACATTTTAATAATACAAAATCTGCATTTTTTTATATATATATAAATATATTTACACACACAAACAGTTTTATGCAAAAGTTTGGGCATCCCTGATAATTTTCATAATTGCAAAGCCATAGCCTGCTGGCCAATTGGATGTAATTTATACCCGAGGCAAAAAGCAACATTTCAGTTCTGACATAACATTTATTTAATCAACAGATGCAATGCAATTTAAGTCAAGCAAAAAACAGACAAGTGCAAAAATGTGGGCATTCCAACAAGGAAATGACATCAATCTTTTGTAGAGACATCTTTTGTGAAATGACAGCCTGTAAATGCTTGTTATTGCCAAGGATAAGGACATTTTGGACCATTCTTCCTAGCAAACTTTCTTAAGATCAGTCAGGTTTGATGGGTGCTGAGCGTGAATGGCCCTTTAAAATTCCATCTATATTTTTGATGAGGTTCAAGTCTGGGGACTGGGATGGCCATTCTAAAACATTGTATCCTGTCTAAGCATGAATTCCTTGGTCATTGTCCTGCTGAAACACTCAACCCTACCATAACTTCAGCTTCTTGATACTCTGCTGATACTGGGTGTAATTCATGCAACCTTCAACTCTGACAAGGTTACCAGTACCTGTGCTTGCCACACATCCCCACAGCATTATGGATTCTCCATCATGTTTTACAGTAGGGAGCAGGTTCTATGGTTGTGACATCTGATCCAGTATATTTTTCCAAAATGATTCAGGCTTGTCTAGATGAGCCTTTGCATACCTCTTCTTACGCATACGACTCTTCTTGTTGGCAGAATGCAGAAAAGGCTTTTTCAACATCACCCTTCCATTGAGCTGTTCTTTGTGAAGAGTGCACTGGACTGTGGAATGATGTACAATTAAATGTACATCAATGCAACAACATGTTCTTGGAGCTCTTTTGAGGTCTGTGACTATTCTAACCATTCTTCGCCTTTGCCTTTCAGATATTTTCATGGCGTACCACATCCTTCTTTCATAAGAACTGTTGCTGTGGCCTTCCGTTTTGTTACTATATTTCTAACTGTAAAGATAGAGGCTTTAAACATTTCTGATAGCTTTTTGCATTTCTCCTAATTCATGTTGACAAATTATTCTAGTTTTTCGGTCATTATGAAGTTCTTTTGAGGTTTCCATGTTTCTACTTTCTGGTTCACAATAAGGAGAAGCACAGCTAGCAACCAGCTATCTTAAATATCCTTTTTCATGTATGGTTGCACCTGTGTTAGGATTGCTAAGGTTCACTGAGTCACTCAAATAAATTTTGTGTTGTAGTCAATCAGCATTAAGTGAGGTTTTGAAATCGACATGGAGGGTGCCCAAACTTTAATTATGTGTGGAGAAAACCAGGTACTGCTCATTACATGTTCAATACAGTCCTGACAGTGAAGCATGGTGGTGACAGCATCATGCTGTGGGGGTGTTTTTCAGCTGCAGGGACAGGATGGTTGCAATCGAGGGAAAGATGTGTGCGGCCAAGTACAGGGATATCCTGTATGAAAACCTTCTCCGGAGTGCTCAGGACCTCAGACTGGGCTGAAGGCTTACTTTCCAACAAGACAATGACCCTAACCACACAGCTAAAATAATGAAGTAGTGGCTTTACAACAACTTTGTGGCTGTTCTTGAATGGCCCACCTGGAGCCCTGACTTAAACCCAATTGAGCATCTCTGGAGAGACCTAAAATGGCTGTCCACCAATGTTTACCATCTAACCTGACAAAACTGGAGAGGATCTGCAATGAGAAATGGCAGAGGATCCCCAAATCCAGGTGTGAAAAACTTGTATCTTTCCAGAAAGACTCATAGCTTCAAATCTACGAATGATCTACGAAATAAATGATCTACTTCTACTAAATACTGAGCAAAGGGTCTGAATACTTGTGCTCATGTGATATTTTAGTTTTTCTTTTTTAATAAATCTGCAACAATGTCAACAATTGTGTGTTTTTTCTGTCAATATGGGGTGCTGTGTGTACATTAATGAGGAAAAAAATTAACTTAAACTATTTTAGCAAATGGCTGCAATATAACAAAGAGTGAAAAATTTAAGGGGGTCTTAAATACTTTCCATACCCAGACTGTTACATGCCCAGAGTGAAGCATGGGGGTGGATCAGTGATGGTTTGGGCTGCAATATCATGGCATAGGCTCAATACTTCTGCTTTATGTGTCACACTGCCATGTGTGTGTGTGTGTGTGTGTGTGTGTGTG
This sequence comes from Danio aesculapii, assembly GCF_903798145.1. Lineage (NCBI taxonomy): Eukaryota > Metazoa > Chordata > Actinopteri > Cypriniformes > Danionidae > Danio > Danio aesculapii. Next base: position 9,736,226 of record NC_079452.1, on the reverse strand, counting down.
TGTGTGTGTGTGTGTGTGTGTGTGTGGTGCGTGCGTGTGTGTGTGTGTGTGTGTGTGTGTGTGTGTGTGTGTGTGTGTGTGTGCATGTGTGTGTGTGTTTTAGAGCACAATAATTCATTAGTGGGGTGTAGGGGCTCCGTTTGCAGCCAATACAGCATCAATTCCTCTTGATACAAGTCCTGCACAGTGGCCAAAGGGATTTTGAGCCATTCATCTTGCAGAATAGTGGCCAGGTCACTAGATGATGCTGGTGGAGAAAACCATTTCCTAACTGCTCTTTCAAAACACCCAAAAGTGGCTCAATAGATCTGGTGACTGTGCAGGCCATGGAAGAATTTCAACTTCACTTTCATGTTATCAATGCATATTGACCCCGTGGAGCTCCTGAAAGTTTTTGTGGAAACAAGAGTTGAGATGCATATTTAATTCTGTAGTGAGTTGGGCAGGTGTGGTTTTATTTTTTTGGATACAATTCAGGTTAGCACCCGAACATCCCTTTCAGACAGCTTCGTCTTACATCCATAGTTATTCCTTTTGAATGTGGTACATCCTTCTTGGTGGTGTGCTGACATTCCTCTGCTTACCATGGTGTTTGATACATTACAAAGACTTGCTATCTTGGTCACAGATGTGCCAACGTTCTGTCCTCTTTTGTCCTTTTTTGAAAACTTCGAAAAAGCCTTAATGTTGTGTGCAGTTCAAAATTTTAAGTGAAACTGTTCTATTACTCTGCTAAATTAAACTTCACACTCCGCTCTTATTGGTGGAATAGACAATCAATGATTGGTCACCAGGCTGCTCAAATTTAGCCATGAAACCTAAACCACTAAATTGGTCACTGTTTCAGTTTCATTGTCCAACCCCTGTATATATTATAGCCCTGTATTAAATTATATTTTACACATATAGCCACAACTCCAAAATGTCTTCCATTTGTTTTAATTTTAACAATCCACTGTATGTCTTGAAACATAAATGAAATCTAGACTTTTCTATATACAATTACTGCATACAATTATTCGTTGAAAGTTGTCACTTAAAATGTTCTTCCTTCTTATATATGTATATATATATATATATATATATATATATATATATATATATATATATATATATATATATATATATATATATATATATATATATATATAGTTACAGTCAAAATTATTAGCCCTCTTGTAAACATTTTATTCTTTTTCAAATATGTCCCTAGTGATCTTTAACAGACCTAGGAAAAATTGTGTTTCCTGTTTTTTCTTATATGGAAAGTGTTATTTATTTTAGTTTGGCTTGAATTAAGCATTTTATATTGTTCTTAAACTATTTAAAATTTCAATATTAATTATTTTATTTAATAGTTAAAATTTCACAGGAGGGCTGATAATTAAACAGCAGGTGGCGCTATGTTCCGTTGATTGTAGAAAACCCAAACAACAAAGAAGAAGACAATATTTTCATCAGTTTCACCATGTTGCTAGGAAACCGTTGTGAAACAATTCAATGCGTTTTCATTTGTGGTGAAAATTACGCGTTCCAAATAATGGTAAGGAAATCTTAAGTTTATGAAATTATATGTTCTATACATTTATTATCAGGTTAATTTTTAACGTGTTAAATGTGTTATAAATTTAATATGTGTCCAGGTCATCGCTGATGTTATTTTCCAGTTTTTAAATGTTAGCTAATCGGTTAGCACTAAGCCAAAAATGTAATGTGTTGTCGTCTAGCAATCTAGCAACATTACATTAACGTTACTGTGCTGTGTGCGATAGATAAAGAGATATTATCTTGATCGAATGTAACGTTAGCCTGTTTATCGTTAACTTATCACTTCATATTTCAGCCACCAAAAAGAAAATCGTCGCCGAAGGGCAAAACCCCAACAGTAGTGGACGGCTTGTCCACAGAGGAGATGTCCAAAGAGCAGGTATTTTGTTGTTAACTTTAGATGGTAACCACTGATCTGCAATAGTCACCCATTTCCACTAAAATCTCCCTGTCGGCCAGTTCACCTGAATTTAATAGCAGCTTATAAGAATATTATGGTGATGATGATCAGGGATGGGCAAAAATACATTGAAATGTATTTTAAAATAAAATACCAAATACATCAGTTTTACCTATATGAAAATAAACTACAAAATACAGCAGCCACAACAAGTATCAAAATAAAATTCAGTATTTTGAAAATACTAAAAAATACTTTTACAAGGGAACAGGGATGGGCAGTATTTATGATACAAGTATTTAAAATACGTATTTTAAATACAAAATACTATTTTGTAATTTGTATTTGATGGGGTTTATGAAAATGGGTTTTTATTTTGTATCAAAATATTTTAGTGTCTTGTATTTTTGTATTTTTAAAATACTGTAAAATACTTTATAAGAAGTCTAGACAATGACATCATAAAAATGCGGCTTCTAATTGGTGCTTTCTCAGTTATTTTCCCAGACTTGAGATTGACTAAAAATTGACTAATGTTGAAGAAAGTGGTCAATGATCGGAGTATGGATGGAAATTATGCAAAACACATAAAGAAAATAACAGACATATGACAGTACTTAATTTGGATAATTAATTAATTAGTTTGTTTAAATTCAACCAAAATAAGTTGTTTACAATTACTTAACTTAAATAATAAAATTAAATCCAAGGAATCAGCTCTGAGTCATTTTTTTTTTTGTGTACAATACTTCATCAGCGGCTTCAAATGCCAGTAGTTTGTCTGCAGGTTGTGCATTAAAGAGGACAAATATACATGATTTTTCAGAAACCATGTTTTTACATTAAGTATTGAAGATTTCAATAGCAAAAAAAACTATTGTAATATTTTTTTAAATAATTGTAAAAAAATTAAATAACTTTTTCAGGTATCACTCTTTTAAAATAAAAGACTGTTAAGAGAGTGTCAATTTCACTGGTCACCCAATGGATGGAAACATAATAAACGGATATAGTACTATATTCCAACTCATTATCTGCATTACATGGTTTTTACGATGATTAAAGAGATCATCTTCAAGACAGGACTTCCTGCGTGGATTTTGAACAAAACTTATAGTAAAATCACTATAAGAGAAACAAAAGTTTTATGCATACCTCCTCATGTACAGAAGTAGAGGTGAATGAGTTGGCAGAGAAGCTGTCTTAAACTTGCTAAGAGAAACGCTGTTCCTGTCAAACACTGTTTAATTCACTGAGTCAGTTTAATGGTGAAGGGATTGACCGAATAGTCCTGTTGATGAAAGGTTTGTAAAGAAACAACCTTTTTAACAACCTGCCAATAACTCGTGATTGTTTGGTAGTTGGAGGAGCACATAATGCGTCTCCGAGAGGAGCTGGACAGAGAAAGAGAAGAACGCAACTATTTCCAGCTAGAGAGGGACAAAATTCACACTTTCTGGGAAATTACACGACGACATCTCGAAGAGAATAAGTGCGAGCTGAGAAACAGAGAGCGTGAACTTGAGAAGTAGAGGAGCGCCACCAAGTGGAAATTAAGGTGTTAAAGGCTTCTGTTTTGGTTTTACCACAAATTAAGTCAACACTTAAAATAAAAACAACACAGTTTTTTTTGTATCATTCAGGTTTATAAGCAAAAGGTGAAGCACTTGCTGTATGAACAGCAGAACATGGTGTCTGAGCTGAAGGCTGAAAGCATGGTCAGCACCAAACTGCTGCAGGACGAGCATGCTGATTTGGAGAAGGAGCAGTGGAAGGATATGCGCAATTTGAAACTTGAGTTGAAACAACAAGCGCAGTCCAGTGAAAATGTGTTAAAGAGCATTCATCTGGTATGTGAATGATTATAATATAATTTAATCAAGGTGTGAATTACAACGTTTTAAAAGGGTCAAAGAGTTTAGGTGACGGGGTTTGGGGGAAATTAAAAAGGCATGGTCCAGTGTGACATACAGGAATAGTTAATGTAAGGTGTATACGGTGGCTGGCATGGTGGTGCAGTGGGTAGCGCTGTTGCCTCACAGCAAGAAGGTCAAGAAGCAAGAATTGGGTAAGCTAAATTCTCTGTAGTGTATGTGTGTATGTCCTGGTCCTCTAGGTTGGGGGTTTTTGAGCGTTGGGCTAACGACCCACCTCGTAAAAACGAGATGTTACGAAACACCAACTTGGTGCAGCTAAATATCAACTTTGATATAAACGGTCTGGAAGTATGGTATAGTGTATACGTATTGTAATATTTATAATGGTTTACATTTCTGTTCTAGCTGGTTTAAATTTTATACAAATATATATATATATATATATATATATATATATATATATATATATATATATATATATATATATATATATATATATATATATATATATTTTTTTTTTTTTTTCTTTTTTTTAAATTACATTTAAAAATATTATAATGTAGATTATAAAATGTGCCATATGCATGTATTTTTATTGGAGCTATGTATTTTGATTTATCATTGGTTAAGTCAAATTTTAATACAATTAGGGGAAAGAAATGCAAAGCCTAAAACTGCTTTGCATTTTTTATTAACAATTGGTAGCATCAGCAGTTTACAACAATTTAAAATAAAATATCTGCTTATTTACAGTTTTTTCCAACTGCTTACACACATTTTCAAAACAGAATCACCTTTTTTTTCTAAACTACACACACAAAATGCTAAATGCCTCACATTTCCTTTAAAATGTAACACGGCATTCAAAATGCCATAAACACATGTCAGAATGAAGCATTTGCATTAAATGGCTAACACTTCTTTCAAAATAGTAAATGTTTGAATATAGGATGTAAACATGGCTGTTCTAATCTAAAGCTCTTTGCTCTTTATAGGCTTATATCTACATTTCAATACAATGTTCTAAAGTGAAAGTAATCTGCTGAGAGAAGGAACAGGTACACTGTAAACACCAGTGACATGTAGAAACATTACTGTTGTATACAGTAGTATATAACAAAACCATAAACATACTGTATGTAAAATGTAAAGACTAAAAACAATATGTAAAGCAAAAGTATATTCTCCATTATACAGTAAAGAACATAATTGTGTGTGGAGAGTTTCAGGGGGAAAAAGGTCCATTGCCATCATATACTTTACTTTCCAGCGCCAGGCTGAGAAGAATTCCTCTATTGTTTTCTAGAGAAATTTATGATTTAGAAAAGGTAGGTAGGTACAAAACCACAAATTGTAATGGGTGGCAGACCAGGTTTTTTTTGGACTAAGCCTGTGTCCCATCACCTTTGACCTATTTATAAGCCTGTACTAGAGTAAAGCTGTGACTGATTAGTGATCAGTAACGAATTAGTGTTTAAATTAGCGTATGTGAGAAGAGTGTGTGTGGTCTGATGAATAAGTGTTTCATTTTGATTGGTTGTGTGTGGAAAAAAGAAAGCACGTGGCTTCCAGTTAGACTTTTGTGTTTACAATTATGTAAAAATAACTAAATAATATTTAGGAATTTTAGAGTTGATTTGAATCTTTATCTCAAATGGTGTCAGAGTTGAATTCATTTAAGTGTTTACAGTGTAATCAGATATACTGCAAATATGGATTCAATACTGTATAAATCAACAAAGACATAACTAAAAAACAAAGCTTTTGCATCATGGAGAATAATATTCTGACAATTTTAGAGTTGATTTGAATATTTTATCTAAAATGGGTGTCAGAGTTTAATTTACTTAAGTGTTTACAATGTATTTGACTTAATAAAAATATAGATTCATTACTGTATATAAAAACAACAAAGGCACAGCTGTAAAAAAACATAGATTGTGCATCAAAGAGAATAGTATTTAGAAATTTAGAGTTGATTTGAGTATTTTATCTCAATGGTGTCAGAGTTTAATTCATTTAAGTGTTTAGTGTATCCGATATACTGAAAATATGGATTTATTACTGTATATAAAATCAACATAGACATAACTGTAAAAAGCAAAGCTTGTGCATCATAGAGAATAATATTTAGACATTTTTAGAGTTTGATTTGAATATTTTATCTCAAATAGTGTCAGTTAAATTCATTCAAGTGTTTAGTGTATCAGATAAACAAAAATACAGATTCATTACTGTATATAAAATCAACAAATATAACTGTTAAAAAAAAACAAAGCTTGCGCATCATAGAGATAATATTCTGACAATGTTAGAGTTCATTTGAATCTTTTCAAATTGATTTTGAATCTTTTATCACAAATCGGGACAGAGTGTAATTGACTTTTAGCATTTTTGCATTAAAAGTTATTTTAAAATATTATAAAATAAATAAAGTGCTAATTCCAAAAACAATGTTGTGCAATAAACAGGCTGTTTTTACGAACATTTTGGTACTAGTCTTATTGTATAATTTATATGGTTGAATTGTTTAATTCATTCGGATGTTTATTTTTTAGCTCTAACTATTACAGGAGCAAGGAATTTAATTGGTTTGAAATTGAATGCCTAATTAATGTCAACAAATTTTAAACTAACTTTACCGCGGTGTGAAGAGATATGCTGTTGTTGAGAGCGTGTGTTACAATTGCAATAGATTTCCAACATAATACACCATGTTGTTTTACCGTGATCAAGTGAATTAAGTCATCAATAAAGCCTATTAAAGAATTTTGCTCATGTGCGTCTAAATAAAATTTCAGTTCGCACACATCTACTTTTAGTCACAAATGCAAACGCAAATGAGTCAAATGATCATACTTTCGAGCCCTGTGAGTTGTTTATTTAACATTTTACTTATTTAGCATGTAATTTATTTAATTGACAAAAAAACCCAATATTCTTGTAATAAGTTACATTTGACATTTTAAAAAATGGTAATTTTAATAATATTTATATATTTCTTTGTATTGTTAGTCTGAAAATTTATCTGATTCATGTCACAAACTGGAAAGTTAGCTTTTTGTAATTCACACCATGATTACTGATTACAGTGGCAATTACACATCTTGTTTGCATCTTACGTGTAACTAAAAAAATTGTCTTTAAACAGAAACATGATGAGGAAACTACTGATTTGAGAAATGATTTTGCCAGACAAGTACAAGGTAAAGTTGCTGTCTTAGAAATTATTTAGACACACTTAAGTACAGGTGCATCACAATTAGAATAGCATCAAAAAGTTTATTTCAGTCATTCAATTCAAAAAGTGAAATGTATATATTATATTATATTATATTATATTTATATTATATTATATTATATTATATTATATTATATTTAGATTCATTACACTAAGACTAATATATTTCAAGTGTTTATTTCTTTAAATGTTAATGTTTATGTCTTCTAGCTAATGAAAACCCAAAATTCATTATCCCAGAAAATTAGATATTAATTAAGACCAAAAATTAAAGGATTTTTAACACAGAAATTTTGGACTACTGAAAAGTATGAACATGTAGAGCATTCAATACTTGGTCAGAGACGAAACATCAATATTCATCATGCTAAATATTTCAGACCAGTTGGCCGACTGATCAAATGTAGTGACAAGCTGCAGCCAATGAGAGAGCAAGTCATGAGCTGAATGGCTGTTGTGTTCAGCAGCTCAACAGACATGTTGTGACTGACCAAAATGGTAATTGATGTACTTGCTTCACCCTGTATTTACATGGACACGAGAGCATGATTGAGCCATTTCTATCCCTACTATCCCTAAAGTGTGTAGATAGATGAGTGATCAAACCGCTGACATATCTCTGTCAGTGATGCATCATCACACAAGCAGCCAGTAGTGGTCAGCTCTTTCTGACGGCTGTGCCCTCAACATTTCATTGGCTGGGGTTTGGGGGCTGGACAGAGCTGTTGTGGATAATCTTGTGGATCATTGACGTAGTTTCGTGTTGTGTGAACACCACATTAATTTAAAGACACAAAATCAAGTTGTTTAGTCTGAACGGCATATCGATCTGCCTATGTTTGAAGTCATGTAGTGTGAACTAGCCTTAACCCACACTTTGCTACTACCTTTGGTGTACATGCAGCCTTAAGAACAATGATATCCCTGTGCTAAATTGGCCAGCAAACTCACCTGACCTAAACCCCATGGAGAATCTATGGGGTTATGAAGAGAAAGATAAGATGTAAGATACCGCCCCAAACAACATAACAGAGCTGAGAGCAGTTATCAGAGCAACCTGGGCTTTCCATATCATATCTGCCAACATTTCTGTTAAACATTTTTTTGGTATTGAGTAATATTCAAATTTTCTGACAGAATTTTTACAGAATTTTGGGTTTTCATTAGTTTTAGGCCACAATCAACAAAGAAATAAACACTGTAAATATAATAGCCTGTTCCAGGGAACCTACCTTCCTGCAGAATTCAGCTCCAATCCTGATCAAACACACCTGAATCAATTAATTAGGACCTGAAGCAGCACTTGATAGTTACATACAGGTGTGTTTGGTCAGGGTCAAATATGTAGTAGACATTGTAAAGCTGCAGTCACACTGGGCTTTTCCTCCCATAGACTTCAATTCATATGCACGCGAATGCGTCAGACCAGAAACGCAGGGTCATGCGTCGAGTTTCGCAAGTTGCTGCGGTGCAAAGTTCAAGCTTGAGGAACTCTGACCTGCGAAATCGCATCACTTGACTGCATGAGACCAATCGAGGATCAAAACACGACCTCTCTGGGCAGAAATTTAAAATATGAAGCAATCGCTTAAATGTCTAATAAGCTTGTTTAATCCCGCCCTTTTTTGCAGCGTCGTACAACAGAATATCGCACACGCAAAGCCCAGTGTGACCACAGCTTTAAGTTGTGGTCACACTGCACTTATCTCTACATAGACTTCCATTGGAAACACAATAATTTTCTGTAACAATACAGTGTAGCATAAAACAAAAATGGATGAGAAATGAAGACTTGCTGCAATAATCTAACTCGAGTCAAAATTCTGTCACAGAAATTGGGTCCAAATATGAGAAAGGATGCAGAAACTGCGTCAGGAGGAAGAACTGAGACGCAAGACAGAGATTCATGAGATTGAGGAGCGGAAGAACACCCACATTAACATGCTGATGAAGAACCATGAAAAAGCTTTCAGAGACATCAGAAACTACTTTAGTGACATAGTCTACAAGAATCTGGACCTTATCACTTCACTCAAGGTAAAAGAACACAAGGATGGTTTTATTTATATTGCAGGTGCATGCAGTTCGCTTGTAGCTGTGAATGCTTAGTTTGCATACAAAGACATTTGACAATGAATTTAGGGACTGGCAATGTTCACCTTTATATTGTGTTCCCAGTATTTTGGTTAGAAGGTCGTATGCATAACTGTGTGTAAATTATTTATTTGCCAAATTAATATAATATGTAAATGATATGTGATCTGCAATTTCTCTGCAATTTAGCAATGCTTACAGTTTTAATTACAAACTGTAAGCATAAGTAAACATTCTTTTTGTCAGAATCTCATAATTACTATAATTTAAAAGTTGTATTTAAAGTAATTTTTTTCATGAACTGAAAGCCTCTTTGTAAAACCCCCTAGGATAGTCTTAAGGGAACTCATGCAAGTTTATTCGTAGAGGTTGTGATGTCATTCTTGCACCACTCTATCCAAAGACTTCTTCAATTGTGGCTTGCATTTTCTGAACAATCAGTCAAGTGATGCATACTTTGTGGCCCAAACTATGCCAAGGTTCATTGCATTTTCGGCTTAGTTCCTTTATTAATTTGGGGTCGCCACAGCGGAATGAACCGCCAAATTATCCAGCATATGTTTTACCCAGCTGATGCCCTTCCACCTGCAAGCCATCAATGGGAAACATCCATACACACTCATTAACACACATACACTATGGAGAATTTAGCTTACCCAATTCACCTATACCACATGTTTTTGGACTTGTGGGGGAAACCGGAGCACCCAGAGGAAACCTGACAGTAAATAATATTTTACTAGGTTAGGGTAATTAGGCAATTTATTGGGTAACACTTTACAATAAGGTTCATTAGTTAATGCATTTACTAACATAACTTAATTATTAACAACACTTTTACAGCATTTATTAATCATAATTGAACATTTACTAATGCATTATTAACATCCAAGTCTATGCTTGTTAACATTAGTTAATACACCGTGAGTTAACATGAACTAACAATAAACAACTGTATTTTCATTAACTAACGTTAACTAACATGAACAAATACTGTAGTAAATGTTTTGTTCATTGTTTGTTCATGTTAGTAAATGCATAAATTAACATTAACTAATGAACCTTATTGTAAAGTGTGACCATTTATTGTATAACGATGGTTTGTTCCTTAGACTATCGAAAAAATATATAGCTTAAAGGGGCTAATAATTTTGACCTTAAATGGTTTTTAAAATTCACCACGTGCAATAACAGAAAGCTGATTGGCTATTGCATGTTGACCTTACTTGTAGTTGTAATACCGCAAATTACAATTGGACTAGTGAAATAAAGAACTACAATACCACAAACAACAACAAAAAAGAATTTAAATGAGCATTAAATATAGCGTTACATAGATATCGGAAAATAAAACCTGTGCAAAATATTTAAGACCTAGAACATTTAAGACTTTTAAGGCCTTAAATTTCGATTTTTAAATTTTAGACTTTTTAAGACCCTGCGGAAACCCTGATTTTTGGAGTTTTGTGTGACATTCTCAAATTAGCTCTTTTTCCTCTTTTTTTTGTTGTGTTTCAATACACATAAAGGGAAAAACACGTGTATAGGAAAACATGTATTAATGGGAATATTCTTCTGTGAGAGAATTAATTTTATGGGAAAAAATTTCAGGGGTGCCAACAATATTAACCATGACTCTATAGGGTGGTTCAGTGGTGCAGTGGGTAGCACTGTCACCTTACAGCATGAAGGTCACTGGTTCGAGCCTGGGGCAGTTGGCATTTCTGTGTGGATTTTGCATGTTCTCCCCATGTGGGTTTTCTCTGGGTGCTCTGGTTTCCCGCACAAGTCCAAAGACATGCTCTGTAGGTGAATTGGGTAAGCTAAAAAATTTTCAGTAGTGTATGTGTGTGAATGAGAGTGTATGGTCATTTCCCAGTGATGGGTTGCAGCTGGAAGGGCTTCTGCTGCATAAAACATGCTGGATAAGTTGGCAGTTCATTTCGATATATATATATATATATATATATATATATTATATATATATATATATATATAATATATATATACACACACACACACACACACACCACACACACACACACACACACACACACAAAGCTGTCTGTAACAAGCTCAAATTCATGCCCATTCACATCCGGTATTAAGACTTGTTTTTGTCCAATCACGCGTGGTCAAAGGAGTCACGTTCCATTCACACCCGGCATTTAAATCTGTTTATTTTGTCCACTTACACCATTTTAGCCACTTCTCTGACAAGGAAATGTCTGTGGGTTGGTATTGTTACTGCGAAAACTAGTGCAATTTTCATATAGTAAATAAAGGAACATTTAAAAGTAACAGATCAATTAAGCACAATTCATGAATAGACTACTTATATACATTAACTAAGGAAATTATAGATAAATGATTTTTTTTCCAGTTAACTTCTATTAGGTCAACATACTTTATTCTGTTTTACAAAATTAAATGTATTTGTAAATTTACATGTTTATATGCTATAGATGCTGTATTTATTATGCTTTTGTTTGAAATTATAAAAAAAAATATAATTTTAGAAATCAAAAGTAATACTTTTTTAAATAAAATTATTTAATTCAATTCATCTTTATTTTGTAGCACTTTTACAATGTAGATTGTGTCGAAGCAGCCTAACATTGAAGAAGTTCTAGTAAATTGAAACTGTTTCAGTCTAGTTTCGGAGTGGAAGTTCAGTTTAGTTCAGTTCAGTGTAATAAAAATGTCACTGCTGAAAGCCCAAACACTGAAGAGTGAATCCAATGATGCGCAGCTCCACACCAAGTCCCAAACCAAGCAATCCAGTGTTGAGGAACACATTTCACTAATTGATGAAAAAGAAGGGACAAAAACCTTGAGAAAACCAGGCTCAGTTGAGCACGACTAGTTCTCCTCTGGCCAAACTTCTTGTGCAGAGCTGCAGTCTAGGTGCCGGAGACTTGAGGATGATGGACGTCCATCGTGAAGAAGTGGCAGGTCTGAGTTCAGGCTAGCCGATAGGATCAATGTGGAGACTCGTCTGTTACTGGGATCTTTACTGGAGTCTCATGCTCTCCACTCCTCCATGACCACCACAGCATCTGCTCAGGATATGACCTGATGCAGGATTTTAAAGACCTCGGGAAAAGGAGAAACAGACTACTGTGTACCTAGCCTATACAAATACATCAATTAGTTAAAATGTGTTGCATATCTTATAAAAATCTTTATTTATTATCTTTAAAATTAATTAGATAATGCTGTCCAGTCACTGCACTGCTGATCATGAGTTTAAGGATTGATAAATCTGCCCTACACTACAAACCCAAGCACACAAAGTAATCATAGATAAATCTATACAGATATTTTAGTCTAGTTTGATCTAAATCTAAATTTGTTTTATTTGATCAGTTGCCACAATTCAAAGCTCTGGGATCTGTCAAATCATCACAGAAATTTTAATTTAGGTACAAAGAATAAACCCTTTGTGTAAATATTATGTGCTCTGTTTGATTCTGTAGTGGTTGTCAAAATGTTTGGGTAAAAAATTTTTTTTACATGACATAAAAGGTTTTGACAACACAGCAATGTTTTAAAGAGGGTTTAATTAACAAATGAATCTTAACTATTGTCCCCAATATCCAAGTAGCCTGGTAGATAAGACACTAATTGACATAAACAATTAAACAAATATTTTGAATAAAATCATTTTGTCCGATTTTTTCTACGCTTGTTATGTCCATACACTCACCACAAGAATCAATACTCTGAGCTCTGGCCAGTACAACTCAGATGCCACTTGTTCAGCGATACTGTCTTTTCCATCTGATTGCTCCCCAACTTCCACTGAACGAAGCCACCATACAAACTCCTGCAGGCACTGCCAGAGCCCTGCCGCGCCACTCCAGACAGCTCACCCTCCACATTAAACAACTGGGACAGTGTGTAGACTAAAACAATTGAGGTAAAGTTGGTTTTATATACGCACATTCGATCATTTTTTAACAGTAACAACTTCTTTATATTGTTCACCAAGCTAATTTGAATACTGAGTCTGAAATCACACTCAAGTATGACTTCAAAACAACATTAGCACTATTTAATTGACTGTGAACAATGTTGTACTTTAATAGTCGTTGGCTGCTAATATGATTTCGTTATATAGTTTTGCAAAATATTTTCTGAACTATATATAATATAATAAAGTCTGAATATGCTAATATAAACCAACTTTACCTCAATACTAAAACAAACCGAACTTTCACATCATCATCATCATCACTGTTATCATAAGCACAGGTTGCCATGACAAGTTTTTTCCAACCAACCTAGACAGGCATAGCCTGCTGCAGATGATGCCAGGCCTGCAGCAGTGGGGAAATTATTCACAGAACAGATATGGACCTTATTGTACACACTATTGACATCAGAAGCGGGATCTCCAGTATTTTGTCTTCTGTAAGCCAACCTTCGGACTGGTAAATTAAAATGAGATTAATATCATAATGACACCTTACATACAGTCTAATTTATTTTAGCAATATGAAAGCTAGGAACATACTTTCCTGCAAACATGACTGCAACCTAGGGTGGCTGATATCCTGTTCTTTGCCATTCAGCCAAATGCAGTCTTTATGAAAACTTCTGCTGCATGCAATTGTTGTAGTTGTTTTGAGCTGAGAAGGAGGTATAATATATATATAATATATATATATATATATATATATATATATATATATATATATATATATATATAGATATAGGAGCTCACAATGCAGTGCCGTAAAGAAACCGATACTGACAACACAGTATATGGGAACTGTCACTTACGTGATCCTGATGCAGCGTCACACTGAGGGATGCATTGACAGGCGAATGAGATCTTCATCACGTTTCCCCCCTGTTTAATCGTCAATAAGCAATAACAACTCTAAGTAGAACATTTATCTATATCCTAACGTTCACAAACGTGAAAAAACGACTATTGTATAACATAAAACTAAATGTTAATGATAACGTTACTGATGTGTGAGATTTTCTATTTGACAGATCACACTTACAGTATTTGATGACCGCAATGTTTACCGGTGCGGTGCAGGTGACCATATCAAGATCTTGGAGACTGTTTTCCGACATATTCTTGTTTATAAAATTGTATATATATATATATTTTTTTTTTGTTGTTGTTGTGTTTTATGACAATAAACATATGCTCGTTTAACTCCCACTGAACGCAAACTATCTTCTTGTTTAACACCGAAACCAAATAAGCACAGAAAAGCGGATTGGGATTGGCTCTTCATGAACACGAGGTTCGGTGTTTGACCAATTGAAGACTTCACTGTACAACACTATCGAAGGTGAACCAATAAGTGGCGTCGGACCACAATGGTCTTACTACTTATTCTTCGGTTTCATGGCGGATAACACCAACGTTTAAAGTGCATTATCGCCACCTACTGTGTAGGAAGGTGTTCATTGTCAAAAAAAGGCAAAAAGAAAGAAATGATAGTGTCTCTTGTAGTATGCTAGTACTTCAGTATTTCTTTTTATTATTCTCAATAATCCTACTTTCTGTTGTATTTTGTATTGTCTTCCTGTATTTGCTGATTCCATTAATGGTATAATAATAATATAATATAATATAATTCCTTGATATAAGCGTTGATGATTGCTTTTCATTCTTATTACTTAATGATTTACATAACCTCATTCATCCTATCACCCCCATAATCTATTAGCTTCTTTAGTGCCTCTTATTCCTCTGTGAGCTGGTATCCACAAAAATATAACCATGATGTTTGCATTTTTTAAATCTACGTAGATGTTTGAATATCTCATTTATACAATCGTTTCTACCGTTAGGTCTTTGTGACTGTAAAAAGAATTTAATGCAGGACATGAGTCCTCTATCATCTATGATTCTCTGTCCATTGTAATGTTTTATAATTGGCAACAATTCTATCGTGAAAATGGATAAATAATCTGATGTTTCCCCAGAAATGTTAATAGGATAATGAAAGCACAGTTTGTTCTTCCTGTATCAGTTTTTCTTAGAACCATCAGTAAAAATTTAAATGTGTGATACACAGTTTGTATCCTTGAACAATGTCGATACTGGGACCCTTTTTACATTTTTCTCTTTTCCAGGTTTCTCAGCAGCAGAATTTTGCAGTTGTGAAAACTTAAATACATTGATGGGAGGGTACAACAAATATTTTTTTTTAAATCCTATTTGCTGAAATAATAAAAGAAAAACTCAATATATAAACTCAATATCGATGGTGTTATCAAAGACTTTCAAAAAAGGGGGGAAATGTGTGAGACTGATAATGGCAGCCAGAAGAGAGAACAACATCAAATTACTGCCTTGTCCATAGACACTGCATTAGAAACGCTCACACGAGCGGTAATTCATTTTTTGCAATTTGATGGAAAGATATTATAATACAAACATCAATACATATAAATAGTACATTGTTTTTTTTTTAAATATCTAAATATTAAAACTTTTCAAGTATTTAAGATGCGGATGACCATTAAATGCATTATAAAAGTCTTGTGAAAAGGGTCCATATTTTTTGGATCCACAAAAGGGTCCACAAAGGGTCCTTGTTTTCAATAATTCTAAGTATAAAGGTCCACAATGCTGCAGGTAACAGCCACGGAGGAGTTATTGTTCACCATTGTCTTATATGCATGTCTGGTGTTTAAAAATGAGTAAGTTAACCAAAAGATCAGTACATTACAACCAGAGCATACAGAATGCTTGTTTAAATGTAGAAATTCATCTTGTGTTTTCCAGAAATCCAGAGAGCAGTGAAAAAATGATAGATCTCATGTGACATCAATGTTGGGTGCATCTCAACAAAGTCCTTTTAAGGCAAGTCATTTCACTTGGTGAGTCTGTGGCCATCTTTGAAACGCCTCTTGGGCAGTATGCTTCTGCCTTCTCTTTTAATGGGGAAACATTAAATTCTCCAAAACTGTTTGTCAAGCTTCCGAATAAATTTCATATTTGGAATCACCAATAAAATTAAACAACAACTGCCTCTTATGTTTAGTTTCTAAACATTTTAATAATACAAAATCTGCATTTTTTATATATATATAAATATATTACACACACAAACAGTTTTATGCAAAAGTTTGGGCATCCCTGATAATTTTCATAATTGCAAAGCCATAGCCTGCTGGCCAATTGGATGTAATTTATACCCGAGGCAAAAAGCAACATTTCAGTTCTGACATAACATTTATTTAATCAACAGATGCAATGCAATTTAAGTCAAGCAAAAAACAGACAAGTGCAAAAATGTGGGCATTCCAACAAGGAAATGACATCAATCTTTTGTAGAGACATCTTTTGTGAAATGACAGCCTGTAAATGCTTGTTATTGCCAAGGATAAGGACATTTGGACCATTCTTCCTAGCAAACTTTCTTAAGATCAGTCAGGTTTGATGGGTGCTGAGCGTGAATGGCCCTTTAAAATTCCATCTATATTTTTGATGAGGTTCAAGTCTGGGGACTGGGATGGCCATTCTAAAACATTGTATCCTGTCTAAGCATGAATTCCTTGGTCATTGTCCTGCTGAAACACTCAACCCTACCATAACTTCAGCTTCTTGATACTCTGCTGATACTGGGTGGAATTCATGCAACCTTCAACTCTGACAAGGTTACCAGTACCTGTGCTTGCCACACATCCCCACAGCATTATGGATTCTCCATCATGTTTTACAGTAGGGAGCAGGTTCTATGGTTGTGACATCTGATCCAGTATATTTTTCCAAAATGATTCAGGCTTGGTCTAGATGAGCCTTTGCATACCTCTTCTTACGCATACGACTCTTCTTGTTGGCAGAATGCAGAAAAGGCTTTTTCAACATCACCCTTCCATTGAGCTGTTCTTTGTGAAGAGTGCACTGGACTGTGGAATGATGTACAATTAATGTACATCAATGCAACAACATGTTCTTGGAGCTCTTTTGAGGTCTGTGACTATTCTAACCATTCTTCGCCTTTGCCTTTCAGATATTTTCATGGCGTACCACATCCTTCTTTCATAAGAACTGTTGCTGTGGCCTTCCGTTTTGTTACTATATTTCTAACTGTAAAGATAGAGGCTTTAAACATTTCTGATAGCTTTTTGCATTTCTCCTAATTCATGTTGACAAATTATTCTAGTTTTTCGGTCATTATGAAGTTCTTTTGAGGTTTCCATGTTTCTACTTTCTGGTTCACAATAAGGAGAAGCACAGCTAGCAACCAGCTATCTTAAATATCCTTTTTCATGTATGGTTGCACATGTGTTAGGATTGCTAAGGTTCACTGAGTCACTCAAATAAATTTTGTGTTGTAGTCAATCAGCATTAAGTGAGGTTTTGAAATCGACATGGAGGGTGCCCAAACTTTAATTATGTGTGGAGAAAACCAGGTACTGCTCATTACCTGTTCAATACAGTCCTGACAGTGAAGCATGGTGGTGACAGCATCATGCTGTGGGGGTGTTTTTCAGCTGCAGGGACAGGATGGTTGCAATCGAGGGAAAGATGTGTGCGGCCAAGTACAGGGATATCCTGTATGAAAACCTTCTCCGGAGTGCTCAGGACCTCAGACTGGGCTGAAGGCTTACTTTCCAACAAGACAATGACCCTAACCACACAGCTAAAATAATGAAGTAGTGGCTTTACAACAACTTTGTGGCTGTTCTTGAATGGCCCACCTGGAGCCCTGACTTAAACCCAATTGAGCATCTCTGGAGAGACCTAAAATGGCTGTCCACCAATGTTTACCATCTAACCTGACAAAACTGGAGAGGATCTGCAATGAGAAATGGCAGAGGATCCCCAAATCCAGGTGTGAAAAACTTGTATCTTTCCAGAAAGACTCATAGCTTCAAAATCTACGAATGATCTACGAAATAAATGATCTACTTCTACTAAATACTGAGCAAAGGGTCTGAATACTTGTGCTCATGTGATATTTTAGTTTTTCTTTTTTAATAAATCTGCAACAATGTCAACAATTGTGTGTTTTTCTGTCAATATGGGGTGCTGTGTGTACATTAATGAGGAAAAAAATTAACTTAAACTATTTTAGCAAATGGCTGCAATATAACAAAGAGTGAAAAATTTAAGGGGGTCTTAAATACTTTCCATACCCAGACTGTTACATGCCCAGAGTGAAGCATGGGGGTGGATCAGTGATGGTTTGGGCTGCAATATCATGGCATAGGCTCAATACTTCTGCTTTATGTGTCACACTGCCATGTGTGTGTGTGTGTGTGTGTGTGTGTGTGTGTGTGTGTGTGTGTGTGTGTGTGCGTGCGTGTGTGTGTGTGTGTGTGTGTGTGTGTGTGTGTGTGTGTGTGTGTGCATGTGTGTGTGTGTTTTAGAGCACAATAATTCATTAGTGGGGTGTAGGGGCTCCGTTTGCAGCCAATACAGCATCAATTCCTCTTGATACAAGTCCTGCACAGTGGCCAAAGGGATTTTGAGCCATTCATCTTGCAGAATAGTGGCCAGGTCACTAGATGATGCTGGTGGAGAAAACCATTTCCTAACTGCTCTTCCAAAACACCCAAAAGTGGCTCAATAGATCTGGTGACTGTGCAGGCCATGGAAGAATTTCAACTTCACTTTCATGTTATCAATG
Source organism: Danio aesculapii (assembly GCF_903798145.1). Taxonomy (NCBI): domain Eukaryota; kingdom Metazoa; phylum Chordata; class Actinopteri; order Cypriniformes; family Danionidae; genus Danio; species Danio aesculapii. Next base: position 9,717,449 of record NC_079452.1, on the reverse strand, counting down.
CATATTGACCCCGTGGAGCTCCTGAAAGTTTTTGTGGAAACAAGAGTTGAGATGCATATTTAATTCTGTAGTGAGTTGGGCAGGTGTGGTTTTATTTTTTTGGATACAATTCAGGTTAGCACCCGAACATCCCTTTCAGACAGCTTCGTCTTACATCCATAGTTATTCCTTTTGAATGTGGTACATCCTTCTTGGTGGTGTGCTGACATTCCTCTGCTTACCATGGTGTTTGATACATTACAAAGACTTGCTATCTTGGTCACAGATGTGCCAACGTTCTGTCCTCTTTTGTCCTTTTTTGAAAACTTCGAAAAAGCCTTAATGTTGTGTGCAGTTCAAAATTTTAAGTGAAACTGTTCTATTACTCTGCTAAATTAAACTTCACACTCCGCTCTTATTGGTGGAATAGACAATCAATGATTGGTCACCAGGCTGCTCAAATTTAGCCATGAAACCTAAACCACTAAATTGGTCACTGTTTCAGTTTCATTGTCCAACCCCTGTATATATTATAGCCCTGTATTAAATTATATTTTACACATATAGCCACAACTCCAAAATGTCTTCCATTTGTTTTAATTTTAACAATCCACTGTATGTCTTGAAACATAAATGAAATCTAGACTTTTCTATATACAATTACTGCATACAATTATTCGTTGAAAGTTGTCACTTAAAATGTTCTTCCTTCTTATATATGTATATATATATATATATATATATATATATATATATATATATATATATATATATATATTATATATATATATATATATATATATATAGTTACAGTCAAAATTATTAGCCCTCTTGTAAACATTTTATTCTTTTTCAAATATGTCCCTAGTGATCTTTAACAGACCTAGGAAAAATTGTGTTTCCTGTTTTTTCTTATATGGAAAGTGTTATTTATTTTAGTTTGGCTTGAATTAAGCATTTTATATTGTTCTTAAACTATTTAAAATTTCAATATTAATTATTTTATTTAATAGTTAAAATTTCACAGGAGGGCTGATAATTAAACAGCAGGTGGCGCTATGTTCCGTTGATTGTAGAAAACCCAAACAACAAAGAAGAAGACAACATTTTCATCAGTTTCACCATGTTGCTAGGAAACCGTTGTGAAACAATTCAATGCGTTTTCATTTGTGGTGAAAATTACGCGTTCCCAAATAATGGTAAGGAAATCTTAAGTTTATGAAATTATATGTTCTATACATTTATTATCAGGTTAATTTTTAACGTGTTAAATGTGTTATAAATTTAATATGTGTCCAGGTCATCGCTGATGTTATTTTCCAGTTTTTAAATGTTAGCTAATCGGTTAGCACTAAGCCAAAAATGTAATGTGTTGTCGTCTAGCAATCTAGCAACATTACATTAACGTTACTGTGCTGTGTGCGATAGATAAAGAGATATTATCTTGATCGAATGTAACGTTAGCCTGTTTATCGTTAACTTATCACTTCATATTTCAGCCACCAAAAAGAAAATCGTCGCCGAAGGGCAAAACCCCAACAGTAGTGGACGGCTTGTCCACAGAGGAGATGTCCAAAGAGCAGGTATTTTGTTGTTAACTTTAGATGGTAACCACTGATCTGCAATAGTCACCCATTTCCACTAAAATCTCCCTGTCGGCCAGTTCACCTGAATTTAATAGCAGCTTATAAGAATATTATGGTGATGATGATCAGGGATGGGCAAAAATACATTGAAATGTATTTTAAAATAAAATACCAAATACATCAGTTTTACCTATATGGAAAATAAACTACAAAATACAGCAGCCACAACAAGTATCAAAATAAAATTCAGTATTTTGAAAATACTAAAAAATACTTTTACAAGGGAACAGGGATGGGCAGTATTTATGATACAAGTATTTAAAATACGTATTTTAAATACAAAATACTATTTTGTAATTTGTATTTGATGGGGTTTATGAAAATGGGTTTTTATTTTGTATCAAAATATTTTAGTGTCTTGTATTTTTGTATTTTTAAAATACTGTAAAATACTTTATAAGAAGTCTAGACAATGACATCATAAAAATGCGGCTTCTAATTGGTGCTTTCTCAGTTATTTTCCCAGACTTGAGATTGACTAAAAATTGACTAATGTTGAAGAAAGTGGTCAATGATCGGAGTATGGATGGAAATTATGCAAAACACATAAAGAAAATAACAGACATATGACAGTACTTAATTTGGATAATTAATTAATTAGTTTGTTTAAATTCAACCAAAATAAGTTGTTTACAATTACTTAACTTAAATAATAAAATTAAATCCAAGGAATCAGCTCTGAGTCATTTTTTTTTTGTGTACAATACTTCATCAGCGGCTTCAAATGCCAGTAGTTTGTCTGCAGGTTGTGCATTAAAGAGGACAAATATACATGATTTTTCAGAAACCATGTTTTTACATTAAGTATTGAAGATTTCAATAGCAAAAAAAACTATTGTAATATTTTTTTAAATAATTGTAAAAAAATTAAATAACTTTTTCAGGTATCACTCTTTTAAAATAAAAGACTGTTAAGAGAGTGTCAATTTCACTGGTCACCCAATGGATGGAAACATAATAAACGGATATAGTACTATATTCCAACTCATTATCTGCATTACATGGTTTTTACGATGATTAAAGAGATCATCTTCAAGACAGGACTTCCTGCGTGGATTTTGAACAAAACTTATAGTAAAATCACTATAAGAGAAACAAAAGTTTATGCATACCTCCTCATGTACAGAAGTAGAGGTGAATGAGTTGGCAGAGAAGCTGTCTTAAACTTGCTAAGAGAAACGCTGTTCCTGTCAAACACTGTTTAATTCACTGAGTCAGTTTAATGGTGAAGGGATTGACCGAATAGTCCTGTTGATGAAAGGTTTGTAAAGAAACAACCTTTTTTAACAACCTGCCAATAACTCGTGATTGTTTGGTAGTTGGAGGAGCACATAATGCGTCTCCGAGAGGAGCTGGACAGAGAAAGAGAAGAACGCAACTATTTCCAGCTAGAGAGGGACAAAATTCACACTTTCTGGGAAATTACACGACGACATCTCGAAGAGAATAAGTGCGAGCTGAGAAACAGAGAGCGTGAACTTGAGGAAGTAGAGGAGCGCCACCAAGTGGAAATTAAGGTGTTAAAGGCTTCTGTTTTGGTTTTACCACAAATTAAGTCAACACTTAAAATAAAACAACACAGTTTTTTTTGTATCATTCAGGTTTATAAGCAAAAGGTGAAGCACTTGCTGTATGAACAGCAGAACATGGTGTCTGAGCTGAAGGCTGAAAGCATGGTCAGCACCAAACTGCTGCAGGACGAGCATGCTGATTTGGAGAAGGAGCAGTGGAAGGATATGCGCAATTTGAAACTTGAGTTGAAACAACAAGCGCAGTCCAGTGAAAATGTGTTAAAGAGCATTCATCTGGTATGTGAATGATTATAATATAATTTAATCAAGGTGTGAATTACAACGTTTTAAAAGGGTCAAAGAGTTTAGGTGACGGGGTTTGGGGGAAATTAAAAAGGCATGGTCCAGTGTGACATACAGGAATAGTTAATGTAAGGTGTATACGGTGGCTGGCATGGTGGTGCAGTGGGTAGCGCTGTTGCCTCACAGCAAGAAGGTCAAGAAGCAAGAATTGGGTAAGCTAAATTCTCTGTAGTGTATGTGTGTATGTCCTGGTCCTCTAGGTTGGGGGGTTTGAGCGTTGGGCTAACGACCCACCTCGTAAAAACGAGATGTTACGAAACACCAACTTGGTGCAGCTAAATATCAACTTTGATATAAACGGTCTGGAAGTAGGTATAGTGTATACGTATTGTAATATTTATAATGGTTTACATTTCTGTTCTAGCTGGTTTAAATTTTATACAAATATATATATATATATATATATATATATATATATATATATATATATATATATATATATATATATATATATATATATATATATATATATTTTTTTTTTTAAATTACATTTAAAAATATTATAATGTAGATTATAAAATGTGCCATATGCATGTATTTTTATTGGAGCTATGTATTTTGATTTATCATTGGTTAAGTCAAATTTTAATACAATTAGGGGAAAGAAATGCAAAGCCTAAAACTGCTTTGCATTTTTTATTAACAATTGGTAGCATCAGCAGTTTACAACAATTTAAAATAAAATATCTGCTTATTTACAGTTTTTTCCAACTGCTTACACACATTTTCAAAACAGAATCACCTTTTTTTTTCTAAACTACACACACAAAATGCTAAATGCCTCACATTTCCTTTAAAATGTAACACGGCATTCAAAATGCCATAAACACATGTCAGAATGAAGCATTTGCATTAAATGGCTAACACTTCTTTCAAAATAGTAAATGTTTGAATATAGGATGTAAACATGGCTGTTCTAAATCTAAAGCTCTTTGCTCTTTATAGGCTTATATCTACATTTCAATACAATGTTCTAAAGTGAAAGTAATCTGCTGAGAGAAGGAACAGGTACACTGTAAACACCAGTGACATGTAGAAACATTACTGTTGTATACAGTAGTATATAACAAAACCATAAACATACTGTATGTAAAAATGTAAAGACTAAAAACAATATGTAAAGCAAAAGTATATTCTCCATTATACAGTAAAGAACATAATTGTGTGTGGAGAGTTTCAGGGGGAAAAAGGTCCATTGCCATCATATACTTTACTTTCCAGCGCCAGGCTGAGAAGAATTCCTCTATTGTTTTCTAGAGAAATTTATGATTTAGAAAAGGTAGGTAGGTACAAAACCACAAATTGTAAATGGGTGGCAGACCAGGTTTTTTTGGACTAAGCCTGTGTCCCATCACCTTTGACCTATTTATAAGCCTGTACTAGAGTAAAGCTGTGACTGATTAGTGATCAGTAACGAATTAGTGTTTAAATTAGCGTATGTGAGAAGAGTGTGTGTGGTCTGATGAATAAGTGTTTCATTTTGATTGGTTGTGTGTGGAAAAAGAAAGCACGTGGCTTCCAGTTAGACTTTTGTGTTTACAATTATGTAAAAATAACTAAATAATATTTAGGAATTTTTAGAGTTGATTTGAATCTTTTATCTCAAATGGTGTCAGAGTTGAATTCATTTAAGTGTTTACAGTGTATCAGATATACTGCAAATATGGATTCAATACTGTATATAAAATCAACAAAGACATAACTAAAAAACAAAGCTTTTGCATCATGGAGAATAATATTCTGACAATTTTAGAGTTGATTTGAATATTTTATCTAAAATGGTGTCAGAGTTTAATTTACTTAAGTGTTTACAATGTATTTGACTTAATAAAAATATAGATTCATTACTGTATATAAAAACAACAAAGGCACAGCTGTAAAAAAACATAGATTGTGCATCAAAGAGAATAGTATTTAGAAATGTTTAGAGTTGATTTGAGTATTTTATCTCAAATGGTGTCAGAGTTTAATTCATTTAAGTGTTTAGTGTATCCGATATACTGAAAATATGGATTTATTACTGTATATAAAATCAACATAGACATAACTGTAAAAAGCAAAGCTTGTGCATCATAGAGAATAATATTTAGACATTTTTAGAGTTGATTTGAATATTTTATCTCAAATAGTGTCAGTTAAATTCATTCAAGTGTTTAGTGTATCAGATAAACAAAAATACAGATTCATTACTGTATATAAAATCAACAAAGATATAACTGTTAAAAAAAAAACAAAGCTTGCGCATCATAGAGAATAATATTCTGACAATGTTAGAGTTCATTTGAATCTTTTCAAATTGATTTTGAATCTTTTATCACAAATCGGGACAGAGTGTAATTGACTTTTAGCATTTTTGCATTAAAAGTTATTTTAAAAATATTATAAAATAAATAAAGTGCTAATTCCAAAAACAATGTTGTGCAATAAACAGGCTGTTTTTACGAACATTTTGGTACTAGTCTTATTGTATAATTTTATATGGTTGAATTGTTTAATTCATTCGGATGTTTATTTTTTTAGCTCTAACTATTACAGGAGCAAGGAATTTAATTGGTTTGAAATTGAATGCCTAATTAATGTCAACAAATTTTAAACTAACTTTACCGCGGTGTGAAGAGATATGCTGTTGTTGAGAGCGTGTGTTACAATTGCAATAGATTTCCAACATAATACACCATGTTGTTTTACCGTGATCAAGTGAATTAAGTCATCAATAAAGCCTATTAAAAGAATTTTGCTCATGTGCGTCTAAATAAAATTTCAGTTCGCACACATCTACTTTTAGTCACAAATGCAAACGCAAATGAGTCAAATGATCATACTTTCGAGCCCTGTGAGTTGTTTATTTTAACATTTTACTTATTTAGCATGTAATTTATTTAATTGACAAAAAAACCCAATATTCTTGTAATAAGTTACATTTGACATTTTAAAAAATGGTAATTTTAATAATATTTATATATTTCTTTGTATTGTTAGTCTGAAAATTTATCTGATTCATGTCACAAACTGGAAAGTTAGCTTTTTGTAATTCACACCATGATTACTGATTACAGTGGCAATTACACATCTTGTTTGCATCTTACGTGTAACTAAACAAAATTGTCTTTAAACAGAAACATGATGAGGAAACTACTGATTTGAGAAATGATTTTGCCAGACAAGTACAAGGTAAAGTTGCTGTCTTAGAAATTATTTAGACACACTTAAGTACAGGTGCATCACAATTAGAATAGCATCAAAAAGTTTATTTCAGTCATTCAATTCAAAAAGTGAAATGTATATATTATATTATATTATATTATATTATATTATATTATATTATATTATATTATATTATATTATATTATATTGATTCATTACACTAAGACTAATATATTTCAAGTGTTTATTTCTTTAAATGTTAATGTTTATGTCTTCTAGCTAATGAAAACCCAAAATTCATTATCCCAGAAAATTAGAATATTAATTAAGACCAAAAAATAAAGGATTTTTAACACAGAAATTTTGGACTACTGAAAAGTATGAACATGTAGAGCATTCAATACTTGGTCAGAGACGAAACATCAATATTCATCATGCTAAATATTTCAGACCAGTTGGCCGACTGATCAAATGTAGTGACAAGCTGCAGCCAATGAGAGAGCAAGTCATGAGCTGAATGGCTGTTGTGTTCAGCAGCTCAACAGACATGTTTGTGACTGACCAAAATGGTAATTGATGTACTTGCTTCACCCTGTATTTACATGGACACGAGAGCATGATTGAGCCATTTCTATCCCTACTATCCCTAAAGTGTGTAGATAGATGAGTGATCAAACCGCTGACATATCTCTGTCAGTGATGCATCATCACACAAGCAGCCAGTAGTGGTCAGCTCTTTCTGACGGCTGTGCCCTCAACATTTCATTGGCTGGGGTTTGGGGGCTGGACAGAGCTGTTGTGGATAATCTTGTGGATCATTGACGTAGTTTCGTGTAGTGTGAACACCACATTAATTTAAAGACACAAAATCAAGTTGTTTAGTCTGAACGGCATATCGATCTGCCTATGTTTGAAGTCATGTAGTGTGAACTAGCCTTAACCCACACTTTGCTACTACCTTTGGTGTACATGCAGCCTTAAGAACAATGATATCCCTGTGCTAAATTGGCCAGCAAACTCACCTGACCTAAACCCCATGGAGAATCTATGGGGTATTATGAAGAGAAAGATAAGATGTAAGATACCGCCCCAAACAACATAACAGAGCTGAGAGCAGTTATCAGAGCAACCTGGGCTTTCCATATCATATCTGCCAACATTTCTGTTAAACATTTTTTTGGTATTGAGTAATATTCAAATTTTCTGACAGAATTTTTACAGAATTTTGGGTTTTCATTAGTTTTAGGCCACAATCAACAAAGAAATAAACACTGTAAATATAATAGCCTGTTCCAGGGAACCTACCTTCCTGCAGAATTCAGCTCCAATCCTGATCAAACACACCTGAATCAATTAATTAGGACCTGAAGCAGCACTTGATAGTTACATACAGGTGTGTTTGGTCAGGGTCAAATATGTAGTAGACATTGTAAAGCTGCGGTCACACTGGGCTTTTCCTCCCATAGACTTCAATTCATATGCACGCGAATGCGTCAGACCAGAAACGCAGGGTCATGCGTCGAGTTTCGCAAGTTGCTGCGGTGCAAAGTTCAAGCTTGAGGAACTCTGACCTGCGAAATCGCATCACTTGACTGCATGAGACCAATCGAGGATCAAAACACGACCTCTCTGGGCAGAAATTTAAAATATGAAGCAATCGCTTAAATGTCTAATAAGCTTGTTTAATCCCGCCCTTTTTTGCAGCGTCGTACAACAGAATATCGCACACGCAAAGCCCAGTGTGACCACAGCTTTAAGTTGTGGTCACACTGCACTTATCTCTACATAGACTTCCATTGGAAACACAATAATTTTCTGTAACAATACAGTGTAGCATAAAACAAAAATGGATGAGAAATGAAGACTTGCTGCAATAATCTAACTCGAGTCAAAATTCTGTCACAGAAATTGGGTCCAAATATGAGAACAGGATGCAGAAACTGCGTCAGGAGGAAGAACTGAGACGCAAGACAGAGATTCATGAGATTGAGGAGCGGAAGAACACCCACATTAACATGCTGATGAAGAACCATGAAAAAGCTTTCAGAGACATCAGAAACTACTTTAGTGACATAGTCTACAAGAATCTGGACCTTATCACTTCACTCAAGGTAAAAGAACACAAGGATGGTTTTATTTATATTGCAGGTGCATGCAGTTCGCTTGTAGCTGTGAATGCTTAGTTTGCATACAAAGACATTTGACAATGAATTTAGGGACTGGCAATGTTCACCTTTATATTGTGTTCCCAGTATTTTGGTTAGAAGGTCGTATGCATAACTGTGTGTAAATTATTTATTTGCCAAATTATATATAATATGTAAATGATATGTGATCTGCAATTTCTCTGCAATTTAGCAATGCTTACAGTTTTAATTACAAACTGTAAGCATAAGTAAACATTCTTTTTGTCAGAATCTCATAATTACTATAATTTAAAAGTTGTATTTAAAGTAATTTTTTTCATGAACTGAAAGCCTCTTTGTAAAACCCCCTAGGATAGTCTTAAGGGAACTCATGCAAGTTTATTCGTAGAGGTTGTGATTTCATTCTTGCACCACTCTATCCAAAGACTTCTTCAATTGTGGCTTGCATTTTCTGAACAATCAGTCAAGTGATGCATACTTTGTGGCCCAAACTATGCCAAGGTTTCGGCTTTTTTCACATTTTTTCACATTTTCGGCTTAGTTCCTTTATTAATTTGGGGTCACCACAGCGGAATGAACCGCCAAATTATCCAGCATATGTTTTACCCAGCTGATGCCCTTCCACCTGCAAGCCATCAATGGGAAACATCCATACACACTCATTAACACACATACACTATGGAGAATTTAGCTTACCCAATTCACCTATACCACATGTTTTTGGACTTGTGGGGGAAACCGGAGCACCCAGAGGAAACCTGACAGTAAATAATATTTTACTAGGTTAGGGTAATTAGGCAATTTATTGGGTAACACTTTACAATAAGGTTCATTAGTTAATGCATTTACTAACATAACTTAATTATTAACAACACTTTTACAGCATTTATTAATCATAATTGAACATTTACTAATGCATTATTAACATCCAAGTCTATGCTTGTTAACATTAGTTAATACACCGTGAGTTAACATGAACTAACAATAAACAACTGTATTTTCATTAACTAACGTTAACTAACATGAACAAATACTGTAGTAAATGTTTTGTTCATTGTTTGTTCATGTTAGTAAATGCATAAATTAACATTAACTAATGAACCTTATTGTAAAGTGTGACCATTTATTGTATAACGATGGTTTGTTCCTTAGACTATCGAAAAAATATATAGCTTAAAGGGGCTAATAATTTTGACCTTAAAATGGTTTTTAAAAATTCACCACGTGCAATAACAGAAAGCTGATTGGCTATTGCATGTTGACCTTACTTGTAGTTGTAATACCGCAAATTACAATTGGACTAGTGAAATAAAGAACTACAATACCACAAAGCAACAACAACAAAAAAGAATTTAAATGAGCATTAAATATAGCGTTACATAGATATCGGAAAAATAAAACCTGTGCAAAAATATTTAAGACCTAGAACATTTAAGACTTTTAAGGCCTTAAATTTCGATTTTTAAATTTTAGACTTTTTAAGACCCTGCGGAAACCCTGATTTTTGGAGTTTTGTGTGACATTCTCAAATTAGCTCTTTTTCCTCTTTTTTTTGTTGTGTTTCAATACACATAAAGGGAATAAACACGTGTATAGGAAAACATGTATTAATGGGAATATTCTTCTGTGAGAGAATTAATTTTATGGGAAAAAATTTCAGGGGTGCCAACAATATTAACCATGACTCTATAGGGTGGTTCAGTGGTGCAGTGGGTAGCACTGTCACCTTACAGCATGAAGGTCACTGGTTCGAGCCTGGGGCAGTTGGCATTTCTGTGTGGATTTTGCATGTTCTCCCCATGTGGGTTTTCTCTGGGTGCTCTGGTTTCCCGCACAAGTCCAAAGACATGCTCTGTAGGTGAATTGGGTAAGCTAAAAAATTTTCAGTAGTGTATGTGTGTGAATGAGAGTGTATGGTCATTTCCCAGTGATGGGTTGCAGCTGGAAGGGCTTCTGCTGCATAAAACATGCTGGATAAGTTGGCAGTTCATTTCGATATATATATATATATATATATATATATATATATATATATATATATATATATATATATATATATACACACACACACACACACACACACACACACACACACACACACACACACACACAAAGCTGTCTGTAACAAGCTCAAATTCATGCCCATTCACATCCGGTATTAAGACTTGTTTTTGTCCAATCACGCGTGGTCAAAGGAGTCACGTTACCATTCACACCCGGCATTTAAATCTGTTTATTTTGTCCACTTACACCATTTTAGCCACTTCTCTGACAAGGAAATGTCTGTGGGTTGGTATTGTTACTGCGAAAACTAGTGCAATTTTCATATAGTAAATAAAGGAACATTTAAAAGTAACAGATCAATTAAGCACAATTCATGAATAGACTACTTTATATACATTAACTAAGGAAATTATAGATAAATGATTTATTTTTTTCCAGTTAACTTCTATTAGGTCAACATACTTTATTCTGTTTTACAAAATTAAATGTATATTTGTAAATTTACATGTTTATATGCTATAGATGCTGTATTTATTATGCTTTTGTTTGAAATTATAAAAAAAAATAATAATTTTAGAAATCAAAAGTAATACTTTTTTAAATAAAATTATTTAATTCAATTCATCTTTATTTTTGTAGCACTTTTACAATGTAGATTGTGTCGAAGCAGCCTAACATTGAAGAAGTTCTAGTAAATTGAAACTGTTTCAGTCTAGTTTTCGGAGTGGAAGTTCAGTTTAGTTCAGTTCAGTGTAATAAAAATGTCACTGCTGAAAGCCCAAACACTGAAGAGTGAATCCAATGATGCGCAGCTCCACACCAAGTCCCAAACCAAGCAATCCAGTGTTGAGGAACACATTTCACTAATTGATGAAAAAGAAGGGACAAAAACCTTGAGAAAAACCAGGCTCAGTTGAGCACGACTAGTTCTCCTCTGGCCAAACTTCTTGTGCAGAGCTGCAGTCTAGGTGCCGGAGACTTGAGGATGATGGACGTCCATCGTGAAGAAGTGGCAGGTCTGAGTTCAGGCTAGCCGATAGGATCAATGTGGAGACTCGTCTGTTACTGGGATCTTTACTGGAGTCTCATGCTCTCCACTCCTCCATGACCACCACAGCATCTGCTCAGGATATGACCTGATGCAGGATTTTAAAGACCTCGGGAAAAGGAGAAACAGACTACTGTAAGCCTAGATGCCGTTAAAATTATAATGTCTTTTGACAAGTGCTCCAGGCTCCAATTGCCCTAATTAATGCAGCATAACAATCCTTTAGAGGATTTAGATTTCAAAAGTTATGCATTTGTGTTTTATTTGTATGCTAATGCAAAGAAATCTAGTTTTAAACTGACAGAGAGTGTCTGTCTCCCGAACTGTGCTAGGAAGGCTGTTCCAGAGTTTAGGTTCCTGATATGAGAAGGCTCTACTGCCAACAGTCGATTTTGAAATTCTAGGAATAATCAGTTGTTCAGAAGACAGATCATCAAAAGCATGCAACATCATCCAAAGTTTCTGAGGCTTAAATCGCATTCTTGAATGTTGTTTTGAACAGAAATTATTATGAATGAGCTCAGTTGGTGGCGAGAAGGCTTTCTTTAGCAACTGTTTCAATGAATTCAACCACATGTGTATTCGCATTACAAAAGCAATTGAGTTGAATCCATCTTAGAATAGAGTTGATAGTGTACAAGCTCAAAGCATTTCACACCTCTACTTTGTGTTCTCCACTTGAGATTCGATCAATGAAAATGTATTTTAATACCAGATCCAGAGGGCCTGAGGGATGAAGAATTCAGGGATGGCAGCTGGTGTTCATGTTAAACATTTTTATTCTGGTTTCTAAGCAATAAATAGACGCTAAGGTGCTGTAGCAAAAAAAAACTTCTAGTTGACTGCGCATCTTGTAGGGACAAGCTCTCTTGCCCTTAAACCCGATTCACACGGGGCGTCAGGATCAACGCTTCCAATTCACTTTGAATGGGAGACATCAAGCGTTTCCGAACTGAATTGTGGATCTATCGGCACAGCTGCTTACTGCAGAAGTTGTGAATTTCTCAACTTTTCAAGGGCCAAAAGATGTGTCAGCCAATCAGACTGATTCATGCAAATACCACAGCTTAGACAGTAGCCAATTGCAGTCCAATTCCATTGGCTGACGCTTCTATGATGATTGTATGAGCCCTAACTTCAGACACGCCCTCGGTCAAGCGCTGATGGCCCCATGTGAATCGGCATTAGAGCATCCTTTCTGTGGCCTCTCAAATGCATCTCCCCATCCCAATCACTGCAAATACACTGGTCTTTGATGTTTGACAATTGACCTAATTATAAGCCACTGTTCTCCCAATGTGCTCAGATTCTAAGGGGAGCTCAACCATGCTCCGGCACACCCTTTGCGTTGTCGCATAGCCGATGCTGAAGCTGACGCTGACACGCACCTCTCAAAAAATGTAACTACATGTTGCAACGTCACAGAGCTCAAGCTCTGTGATTGGTCGACTTGGTGACGAGCGTGAAAGGTGCTGAGCGCCCAATGGGAGTCAGTGTTTACAAGTGTGGAGTCCCGAGAAGGAGCTCCAGATGGAGACTTTTGTTTTGTTTACCTCATGACTAAAGTTGTTGCACATCTGCCGGTACCCGTCTCTGAATGAGAAGCATAGCGTTCAGTAACACAAAACACAACATACCTATAGAAAAACTCAACAAAGGGGAACATAAAATCTACTGCCAGCTAGCATTTCGGAAGTGTTATTGCAGAGCAACACAAACAGCGTGCAGAAGTATAAATGCACGGCTATGTACAAGGTAGGCGCCGTGTGTCACACCGATCACTCGACGCAGAAGTATGAACCAGCCTTAACACTGTCTGAATGAAGTGCTTAACAATCCACATTAATACATTAATCAAAAATTAAGATTTGATATAATTACAGAAGTTTACTAAATGTGTTCATGGAACATGATCTTTACTTAATATTCTAATAACTTTTTTTACTTTGATTCATACAATGTTTCTTTGTCAATTGCAAAAAAAATCTAAATACAGAATATTAAAATATAGAATCTCTCTCATAAAGTTGTTTACTACCTGTGATCAAAGGTACTTACAGTGATTACATGTGTTGTTGTTATGTATTGTGCAGTTAAGCTATGTTTGCTCCCTGATGTCATGCTCTCCCACTGCTGCTGAGGTACATTATGTGATTTTTATTTTTTTTTGTCAGTTTTTAATTATTTTATCTTGTGGTGTAATGTGTGCAGGAAGAGTTAAAGGAAATGAAAAAGAATGAGGAGAAGAGAAATAAAGAGATGGTGGAAGTGCTTGAGCAGAATAAGGAGCTTAAAGAGTCTTCACAGAAGGCAAAAGAGCAAGTTGCAGAGCTTCAGAAACAGCTTGCCAACTATGAGAAGGATAAGAGCATTTTAACTGTATGTTCAAGGTCCTAGAAATGTGCAGTAAAGCTAGTGAATTTTTCTGGAATATAACAGAATTTCCTTTTTGTATGTAATGTGATATATGTAATGTATGTTCTTTATGTTTGCTGACAGCGGTCAAGAGCTCGTCTCAAAATGTCTGACAGAGAAATGAAAGAGCTGAAGTGGGAGCTTGAAGTGTTGGAGCAGAGATTTTCTAAGGTGATTTGGAGGAACTTCTTTTTAGAAGTTTAGTAGAAGCTAGACATCCTTGGAGGGAAAAAAAGTTAATGAGGGCTGAATGTTTGTGTAGACACTGTAATATAACTGCAGAATGATTAATGACTGGTGCATGTGTAATAGCGAAAGACATTTTGATTGTGCAGGTTCAACTGGAGCGGGATGAACTGTACATGAAGTTCACTAAAGCCATTCTGGAGGTTCAGCAGAAGAGTGGTTTTAAAAACTTACTGCTTGAGTGCAAATTGAACACACTCAATGACACGCTTGAGAAGAAGGAAGCCCAGCTCAGTGAGGTGCTGTCTGCTTCCAACCTGGACCCCACCACCCTCAGCGTGGTCACCCATAAATTGGAGGTATAGGATTATATAAGGACTTCTCAAATAAAAAAATAATAATTATTGAATTAGTTCTACTGAAATGGTGTTTGATAATGTGTCTCATCAGTTTACTGTATCACTTTTGTTTAGGAAGTTTTGGAGTCCAAAAACCATACTATTAAAGACTTACAGTATGAAGTTGCACGAGTTTGCAAGGTAAGCAATTGTTCTTGCAGATGGGACCAATGTTAAGTATTTCAGAGAAAATAAATGTCACGTGTAGTTTAAACATGCAACAGCAACCATGGTCACGAAAAAAGGCAGAATCAGTCTAAAGCCCCTTTCACACATACATACTTTTCCGGGGAGTGCCAACAGTAGTCAGGGTGATACAGTAGTCAGGGTTTTGGTCTTTTATTTCAAAGAGGGCATCACAAGCTTTAGCACATACTCAAACGTACCTTTAGACATGCGAAAGTATTTTGTCTACATCTCTTCATCAGAGTTGTAATATATAATATAATATAATATAATATAATATAATATAATATAATATAATATAATATAATATAATACTTTTCAACATATCCACAGCCAATCTTCATTGCACAGACATCTGTGTAGTCAAATTGGTAAACATTAGGGGTGTAATGTTAAACAGAGATCTAGGTTCGGTATGTACCTTGGTTTTGGGGTCCCAGTTCGATATGGGTTTGGTACAACAGGAATAAGCAACAAATCATCAATGCTTGCTTTTTTCTGTTTATTTACAACTTGCAGAAGTGTTCGTTACAGTGAACTACAGAACTGAAATGCTTCTTGTGATACAAAAGTACAAAATAAGTGGAATAATAAAAAATAAAAATGTATAATTAGAAGACTATTAAAATTTCAAAGTTTGAGGCCAACCGTCTCCTGAAACAACAGAAAAAACAATAATTGTGCATAATTTGTTTTCATTTAACAACGGAAATCTCCTAATGAAAATGCTAACACTGTATCCAACCATAACAGTAGGTTCAATCACTGCGTGATCGTTATACACTCGCATTTTTTTTAGTGTCTCACACATGAGCATCAACTTTTCAACTTTTAAATGCAGCCAATAGTATCTGGATGCAGCCTTTATGATGCATGCTGAGATTGCATCGCTCAGTGATGCAATGGCAGACACAATGCACTCAATGGAGCTAGTGACGTCACTGTGAGGGTTAGGGGTGGGGTTAGGTGAGCCCATTAAAAAGCATTGGTTGCAGCGCAGATTGCACTGCACCAGGTCTGCATCCAGACCCCTCTCAATGCAGCAGCACTCGTTCATTTCAGTTCCAAAGCAGTGGACCAATCAGAAGAACTCAGAGGCGGGGGAAGCATTGTGAGCTTCTGGCTGCATCCGAAATCTCATAGTATTTAGTACATTAAACACAGTATGCGAGCGAGCCGAGTGGTATGTCTGAATTTATAGTATTCAAAAAAACAGAATACAAGAAGTGCCCTGATGATCTACTACTTCCGGTGAGATACTGAAGTACACATCCAATGGACGCTATGCTATCCCTTGATTCCACATGATTCAATTCATGAATGGGACTGAAGTGACGCAACTGACATCGGTAGGTCCTGTGATAACAAATGGTAAATGTAGTATGCCCGAGTCCCATTTATACTACTTGCATTCATACTATATAGAACGTACTTTTCTGATGCTCATGTAGTAAATTCAAAGGTACTACATACTTGAGTAGTAGGTGATTTCTGACACAGCCTCACTTTACAGTAACGTGGCATAACTATTTCTGCATCTTTCGTTTTCAGACACAAAGACACTGTTAATGACTCCTAAGTTGTTGCACTGCTGTGTTCTTTTTTTTGTGTAACTCTTCTGTATTCATTGAATGACTGTTTGGAATGAATACATGTTTTTTTGTTTGTTTGTTTTCTTAGCTGCAAGTAGAGCATTGTTTTCTCTTGTACTTCAGTATTTTGGTTTATTTGAGACAAAACCAGCTACATGAATGCGAGTTTAAAATAAATATGAAATCATATTTTGTCAACAAAAATACTAGTTAATGATATCAGAACTTACCGGTGTTTTGGAATGCATGTGTGAACAGCACACTTTTTGTGTTTTAATTTACTGGTAAAGCCGTTCTAATAGTTTTATGGATATTTGCTGGTATTATTCTGTGAAAAGGTCTATTTTTTTTCTAACCTAAGTAGAGGTTTGTGGGTAAACTTTTTTTTAAGCAAAAATGCAAACAATGTGAATTTTGTTTTAATTTTACAGTGTGTGAATCCCTAGTGTAGGTAGGTTTGCATTTTATAGACAAACCACCTCTTCAGGAAGTCTCAGAGGTGTCTTGCATATTCATAGACTCCATGATAGTCGCAAATTACCAGATAGAATATCTATCTAGAACAAACAAAAGGAAATAGTGCCACTTTAGTGAGAAAAACACTTGCAGGGCATGCGGCTGAACATTATGCAACAACAATTAAGGGAAGAAGGCATTTTGTTCCAAAATCTACAAATAAAAGTTCATCTGGATTCCAACTCATCCCCCTCTTGTTGCTGGATGGGATGTCTGATTTAAAATGTCTACTAATGAACTGAACATTTAGTGATCTACATGGTTGTGATTGCTTCACATAAATCACACAAGTAAGATAATTTAAACCCTATATGACGTCTCAAGGGTTTGTATCCTGTGGATGATCTCTACAAAATTAGAGAACAAGGGAGTTAAAATTGCATGACAAGAAGCTTATTTGTATTTCTGAATGACTGTGTATTAGTTTAAAATTATTAAACAAAAAATATTTTTATGGACTATAGTCTGTCTTTATGAAGTGTTGAAGAGTTGTCCATTTCCATCCACAGGCCCATAATGACCTGCTGAAGACTTCTGAAGCAAAGCTGCAAGCATTTGGTATTCCTGTGGAAGAGCTCTGCTTCAAGCCACTCAAAAGCAGCGTTAATGGACAGAGCGTTGACCAGGGCCCTGCTATGTTTGTTTCTTCTTCAAATCAGCACTTTGAAAAATAAAATCATTTTAATAAACTAAAATAAGCAAATGCTATTTGAATCAAATTTCATTGCAATTTTGTAGTATTTAGTTTTAATAAATGTGAAGAATTATGGTATGCTCTTCTGTTGAATAGCATATAGAAAATGTTATATTTAATTTTGACATTTTATCTGAATATTAACATCTGCAGTGTCCAACAGAACTCATCTTGCCGCAACTTAAGAAAATACATGTTATTCTCCTGCAATTTATTGCGACCTCATTTCAACAATTAATAAAGCATTGCGAATTCATTTTTATTAAAGACATATAAATTATATTTAGTTGTGGTTATTCAGTTAATTAAGCTATCGTATATAATAACATTTCTCAGTTAATCATCAGGTCATTTAGGCTAATAATTTGCAAAAGACAATGGGATTGGGGTGTTAAACTAAACAAAAAGAAATTCAGGTCAGCTATACTGACCAATAGTGATGGTGAAGTGAGCCTTGTCAAGTATCGTTTTACACTAAAACTAACTTTTTGCCAACCCTGCCAATGGCCGGTGACTAAAAAATTTACCAGCCTTTTTTTTTTTTTTTTTTTAACCAACCATGCTAACTATTTTATTGTTTGTTGTAACAGGCAGTTTGTACTACTGCTACAACAGTAACTACTCCTATTTACAATGTTTTTTCTTTCATATATATATATATATATATATATATATATATATATATATATATATATATATATATATATATATATATATATATATATATTTCTTTAATTAGTAAATAATTATTTTCATTGACTAAAAGCCAGACAGTTGATTTCTTATTTTTACACACATTGATTATAGCTCATCCTCAGAGAGGACTTCTGAGTCATGGTTGCACAATTTCTAAAACAATATTATATGAAAAAATTTCAACCTGACATGGGTTACTATAATTTATATTTATAGATTTATGATTTATTTTTGCTCTCACTTATTCCTCTCAAACTGTTCACTTTAGACAAATCAGTGTTTATGAAAATAAGCATCAAGATGGGCATTTTAGCTAATAAGCATGCATATGACAGCAATACACCGCTAAGTAATAGGAATAGCTCGCGAAGCTTGTGAACCCCGGGCAGAAACATCCACTGTTTGAAAACCCCATCCTTAGCACAAAAACCACAAGTAACCGATGTTTGTCCTGTCACTTAAAATAATGAAAGCAGAGGTATAACCTGAATTTTCAGCGCGGGGCACATGATCCATAACCAAACAAGCAAATCTCTTACCTGTACTCAAAATTAGTGCTCTGTTTTAACCCATCCAACTAAGTGTACGCACAATTTTTTTGTGAGGAGTGTACACACACACGTAACTGCACACACACTGTGAGCATACATCCAGTGCAGTGGGCAGCTACTGCATCCAGCACTTCACAACATGTGATAAACCAGGCCCTGTTTTCAAAATTGTCCTTATGTCACGATCAGTGGTGGGGAAAAGGAGGGAGGACACAAGTGCAGTAAATGATGGGCTTACTTAAATATAAAATAAAACAAAGAGCAACAACAACAACAAAAAAAAAAACCCAGATGGGAAAAACATTAACAAAACAAACAAACTGGGCTGACAGGAAAGAGCAGGGCTGGACACAACAGTACATGGCAACATATGGCAACGAACTTGCACAGGACAGCAGACATGAGTAAAATATAAGCACAAATAATTAACAAACAAATAGGTAAACATAATAAACTAATAATGGGTTAACAAGGAGGGTGGGACTAGACAATAGACGGGAGAGCACATGACACAAAGAAACAACACAAGCTATGTGCTCACACAAAATGAGACTAGAACATGCACCCAATGAGAGAACTCTTTAACCATGTGTTCACATGAGACAGAGCACACGGTGCATGTAGACATGTACCACGTGCTAAACACAACACCAACAGAAGACTGAACGCAAGACACGAGTACATAATAAATGAAAACATGCACCGTGCACTCCCACATGCAACGTGGAGGTTTCATCCCAGCTCCAACCGAAACTACCTAGATTGAGACACTGGCAATGAAACACCATGCTGCAGACAGAATGAACACAAACACCAGGATGAGAGCGCACGTCGCAAACACGCCCAGATCTCACAGCCCGCATCAAGCGGTAATGCGCACTTCCCAAGCACGGCCGAGACGGCGCTCATACAAAAAGACACACAATGACAGACAATAAGTACTCAACTCGAGAAAACTCGAGCCCAACACAACATACAAGACAAGACAGGACTAGTGAGTAGGTCTAGTGCCACCAAAACAAGAATTAACAAGACCAGAGTGGCAGAATCCTGACACTAGCCCCCCCAAAAGGGATGCCACCTTCTGAAGGGAACATCCAACAAGGTACAAGACAGACAAGAAACACCACAAGACAAAACAAAACAGGCAACATCAACAGACAACACAAGACAGGGACGTGAACATACAAGACATCACAAAGGGAGGAAGGGACAAACAGCTGAACAAGGAGCCGGGCTGGAGCCGACAGGGCAAGGCATCTGGGTGGTGCCAGCAGGGCAAGGTGCCAGGCTGGGGCTGGCAGGGCAAGGTGCCTGGGTGGGGCCAGTAGGGCAAGGTGTCTGGGTGATGCCAGAAGGGCAAGGCGTCTGTGTGGTGTCTCCAGGGCAGGGTTCCAGACTGGGGCCGGCATGGCTAGGAGCCTGGGCAGTGCAGGGGCAGTCACTGAGTTGTGCTCTGGGACTTGAACCATCACTGGCGGCCACTCTGAGGCTGGAGCCAACATTGGCAGCTGCTCTGGGGCTGGAGCCTACACTGGCGGGTGCTCTGGGGCTGGAGCCAACACTGGCGGGCGCTCTGAGGCTGGAGCAGACACTGGCGGGCGCTCTGGGGCTGGAGCCGATACTGGTGAGCGCTCTGGGACTGGAGCCAACACTGGCAGGCGCTCTGGGGCTGGAGCCGACACTGGCGGGCGCTCTGGGGCTGGAGCCGACACTGGCGGGTGCTGTGGGCTGGAGCCGACACTGGCGGGTGCTCTGGGGCTGGAGCCATCTTGGCTGAAGAGGTCTTCCTCTTCAGTCTCCCCTTTTGGGTGCAGGTTAACCCTTGGGGGTTGGTCATGGGCTGGGAGGTGGTGCTGGTGGTGGTGAGAGAGGTCCATTCCCCCTGCAGGATCTCCCTCTCCTTCCTAAGTCAGGCATATTCCACCACCTTCCAATGAGTCATTTTCTCAAGTACACCCAGCTCCTTCCAATCGAACGGCATATCCAATCCAGCCAGAAAGAAGTGGATGAGGGTGGTCTCATTGAACACTGCCTCAAAGAGATCTTAAGCAAAGATGCAGAAGGGGCGATGGTTCTGCTGGTGTGGCAGCCCTCTGGCTAGGGGTTGGTCTTGAGGTCCTTCTTGCTGGGAGAGAGCTGGGCTAAATTAGTAAATTTTGGTTAAAATAACATACATTTTTGGGCCACAACTTAAAGGATGCTGGTTCAGCAAATGGGCCCTATCATACACGTGGCGCATTAAAGCGCAAGATGTGTTTGCTGCGATGTGTTGCTAATTTTTATGTCACAACCCTGTTAGACCATGCGCCACGGCGCAGAGCGTATTTTTTCATCCTTAAAAAGTGGATTTGGACTTGCGAGAGAAATTTGAGATCTTTTGCACCATGCACTTCAGACTTTGCACCTAGATCATTAAAATATAGTCCTGTGTTTTTAAGTTGAGTCGACAAACACTACAGACTAGTTGAGACAGCAAAACCATACCAGTTTAAGTTAAATTACCAACTTTGTTGTTTCAACTCACAAAAACACAATCTGTACATGATGGGCTATGACTGCCTGACACAGTAGCACAAACTCTAATCTGAACTTATCTGGACTTATTATAAAGACATATATTTTTTTACCACGTTTTCAGATTTTACTACATTCTCACCCTGTTATTTACTTGTTTATTTTATTTTTTGGATTCTGTTTTTGTCTTACCCGCTTTCTGGAACCCTCTTCACCGGACTTGAACCCCGTTGTTGTGGTCCACTCCTCTCTGCGTCTAAAGTCCACTGACGTATAGCCGAGCTAACTGAACAAACTGGTAACAGTGAGAAAGCTATCCATATGGAGGTAAGCTGTCAGCTGGTAAGGGCGAAAAGGAACTGCATCATACCACCCCGTAGCGTTCATTTTTAAAATGAAATGCAGCCATACGTACTTCTGGCTACATAATTCGCAATCTCCAGAAATGTATATAGGGCCGCGTTTTCAGAATGAGCCTATGTTGAAACAAACAAAAGCTATGTGTAATGGCTAACAGTACACAAAAATACTCACCTGCTTCCAATGTGCTCATCCTTTGATTGTGAAATATTTTTTTAAACAAAAATAAATGTGAATCCTTAAACAGAATTTCTCTTTAATCTGAAATAAAGGTTCACCACAAAGTTCTCTATCCCTTTCAGCTCTCATCTACACCATAAACGTGAGGTAACGTAGCCAACTGCACATTGTTAAGTAATGCACAGATGCAAAACTTGTCCTATTTTATTAACTTATTATTTTGTACTTATCTTTATTTATTAAATCAAGAATATAAAGTATTTAAAAAAAAAAAACATAAATATATTTGTACACACCTTTATCAGTTTCTAGCATCGTTTTGGTTTTCTTTTTTCCTTCAGGCAAATACAAATGCTTTCTATGATTGGACAGGTTTCATGCTCATTATTTTTTCAATTCTTTATTTCAATTTTCAGCTAATTAAAAATAATGTACTATTATAGCTCTGATATGGTATTTCCCACAACTTACTGACTAATTTTTCTACAGTAAATTACAGTTCATATAACAGTTATATACTTGGTGAATTATGAAAATATTAACAGGGTGTCATTAACAGGTGGGGCAGAGAATACGAGGCTGATATATTCTTTGAAATCCAACTAGATAGTATTTATGTTGAAAAGATGAAAGGGCCTTACATTATCATTATCATTCATCCAAATGTCTAGAAGATGGGGAGAGCGTACTTTCATAGATTGGAAGAGCAGACAAGAAAAAATATATACGAACCCTAATAATTGATTTTATTGAATCTTCCATTAAATCTTTGAATGTGATTTTAAGAGATATTTCATGGCTTTGAGCTCTATTCCAAAGGCATTTGTACTGTTGGTTGGTAATGCTGTTCACAATATAACTGAGGCATTTACTTAACTTTTTTGGATAATAAATGGACAGGATTTTATTAAGCGCAAACTGTTTTTGACTTTTGGTTTATTATGTGATGACGTTCGTATTCATTATTCGTTCATGCATTCTCTTCCAGCCGGGACTCGAACCAGTGAGCTTCTTGCTATGAGGCAACAGTGCTAACCACTAAGCCACCATGCCACCATATTTATTATTATTGACTAATATTTTCATTTTGGGGAAAGTTGCTCACCCATGGAAAACCATTTAATGAAACTCTCTTTGCATGGTTCTTGAGATAATCTAAAGACAAAATAAAGTCTGGAGAACTACAGTTAAGTTAGTGATTTAACATGCCCTATCGCTTTGTAGCTGAATTGTTGGCTGTTTGTAGTTGCTTCCACTTTGTTATAGTACCAGCACTATCTTTTGACCTTGGCATATTTAGTAGTGAGGAAGTTTCATGACTGCATTTATTACACAGATGGCAACCTATTATTATGCTTTTGACTGCCGCTCTACCAAATGGTTGACCATGTTTTGACTTTTTTAACTAATGACTGTTAAAGTCATTTAAAATTTGTTTTAAATAATGGTTTACACTACAGCATTGTTGGTGAAGTAACTCATGGGCATATCACAGTGAACAGCACGAGTTGAATCTGAAATCTCAGAAACTGGGCGCCAAATTGTCTGTCATTGAACTGGCTTGAGGGCTTATACCATCACGATAACAGAGCGCCGATTGACTTTAAAAACTGCATCAATACTTTGGCTGCAGATGTTCTGGTACTCTTCAGCTAACTAGTAAATGACTAATAAACTTAAACAATGGGGCTTTACAGGATTTTCAGCGGGAACGGCCTCACGAGACTTTTGAATGACTCCTCTACATGGTCATGTGCTCGCCTTGGGCACATCCTGCCAGATGTACAATTTCGTAGAGACAAAGAGAAAATAATGCATACGAATGAAAGACAATCTCTTAAAATGTCAAAACTAAGGCAGATGTATCGTTGAATAATATGCCATGGTTTTCCTTATCTGGTATGTTTATTCCAACCAACCAGGTTAATTAATGTGTTGTTTTAACCCTTATAGCAGATTAAAATGATCTGTATGTGTCTAAAATGTATGATGTCTGGTATTGAACGAAAACTAGTGACATATGCAATACATTGGTGTAAATGAAAAGCTAGTAGCACAAACAGTATTCGTCTTGTAACCTTTGATGTGATATAGTCACAAAACTTCCCACGAGAAATCTACATGCAGTCTGTTAATTATTTACCCTTTCTATGATGGTACGGGGCGTGGCCACGCCCTTCATGGCAACTGCTCATTGGAAGACAGTGCCATGGGGATGGACCAAACCAGGTCACTTAAAAACTCCCTGCAACAAAGAAACTTTGCTTTTTGCATTAGCTGGCTTGCACATGCTATTGCTTTCTGCCCCCGTTTGCCTGCTCGGACACTGCGCCGCCACGCGATTGGATCACCACGAACTCTCCACGCAAACCTCTTGAGTTTCGAACTTCCGCAAACCGACTCTCAGCAGTCCGTCACCTCGGTAACCCAGAACGACCCAGTCACGAGCGAGGGAATCCCAAGGACGTCACAGAAGCCACCAGCCAATCAGGAGCACCGTGTTTCCCCAAGGCCAGCCGGCGAGGGAAATTCGACTTCGGCAAAAAGGGCGCAAGTACCACAAACAAATGTTGTCTCTTGCTGATCTGGTGCAGATTGATCTTAAGCAGTTAAAGATAAGCCATATCTCTGCTTTTGTGGTTTCCCAGGTGTTATTCTAAGATCTTGTAAGAAGTATTAGAATTAGTTTGGGACGGTTGTTCAACTCATCTTACATAATCTGAACTGCCTCTGTGTGTATGTGTGAATGTGTGTTTGTGCGTTTGTTTGTTGTTTGCTTATTACGTTGTTAGTTTTATGTATCGTAGTGTAGCTCAATAAATCTTTGTTCTCACTTTGTAAGAACTGTGTTCTTGTTTATGTGCTTCTAAGTCATTGCCTCGAGCTGGAGATCTTGTTACCTTGCTAAAAGTTAACCCAATACTGTGTTATGTTATTATCGTTGGCCACGTAAATAATATTAACAAGATTGGTAAGATACGATGTCTTCTATTTGCAGGACAAATGGTAGATAAAGTGTGAATCTTTTAATCTGATTCAGTCTGACTCAATTGAGTCGAATCAATGATTCGAATTTTCAAGATCCGGTTCATTGAAAGGAGCTAATAAATCCCTGATTGACCTTAAAACGTAGGTTGATCCCCTACATTGGTTTACAAAAAATCAAACAAACATAATCCTGTTGCACTACTACACTACTACATTTTGGTTTTATTGTAAAAAAAAAAAAAAAACAAGAAAACATGCTGAACGAGAATCTGAAATATTTTATAGCATACTTCAAACAATAAAGATGATTTAGTGTTCAAAATTTATTTATTTTGATTATGTTTTTAAATAAATTAGTCTAACACTTTATATTTTCTGATAGTATATTCATGTACTTTTACCATAAACCGACGTGTCTGTTAGAGGTTGATATCTAATATATTATGGGATGTGTTGGAAAAAAAAGTGTGTAAACTAGCGACATTAGGAGAATTTTTTCTTGGTGGGGCAGTTAAATGGTTATAACACACTTGAATTTACTGAGCTCCAAAGAGCAACCCATTTTTGTCACATGTTTGTAGAAGCTGTATGCGTGCCTAGGTGCTTGAATTAAAACCCCTGTGGACATAAAGGCAGTAATGGAAACTGTAATTTCAATGAATTGGAGGGATGACCCAAAACTTTTGGCAATCTAGTGTTTAAGTACAAAATACTGAAATTGCACTATTCACTTTTATTTATTGCAGGTAAAAGGAAGATGCTTTTAAATTTTTTATTTTATTTTATTTTAAATGCCATTTTTTCAGTGTCATTTAACAGTAATGATTGTGTTATTTATAATATATAATTATGCAATAAAAAGTTATGTGTGAATGTGTACAACAGTCATCTTGTGGGATGCAAATCCTTTATGGTCACACTTTATTTTAGGGTACATCTTTCACTATTTCCAAACCATTAACTATGACTTTTACTTCAAAAAACTAATTTGATGCTTATTAATAGCTATTAAAGTAGTAGTTGGTTTAGGTATTGCATAGAATTAAAGGTGTAGAATAAGATGCTGAATATGTACAAATATTTTCAGCTATCCAAACCATGCATTTGAGCTCAGGCACAGTACACATCTATTGTGAGTGCAAACTAAAATCAAAAATGTCACTTTTCATTTCTTTCCTGTCAGCATTTTTTTTTTTTTTTGCGTTGCCAGCCACTACCAGCCTTTTTGATGATTTTCACATAAATTTGATTGCCCTCAGAAAATTGTCTTCTAGGAATATGAATATATATCTAAACAAAGAACCAAGCCTGCTTTCAAATAACAACAAAAAAGTATTTTATTCTATTTGCACATGTTCATGTTTTATCCACACTTAAATTCAGGTTGGATAAAACACATTTCTACCCTCCTGTTGATTGATGAAGGCAGATCATTTCGCTGTGGCAAGCTGTGATAATTAAGGAATTACTCCAAAGGAAGGTTGCATAACGTTTTTACACAACATTTTACCCACGATCTTCCTTTTTCTCTAATTGTCTTATATTTCATTCCCAGAAGACAGAGTGTTTCTCACTCAGGACATGTGTTAGGGCTTCCCCTATCACGATAAAGTGCTTTCTCTGAATTGATAAGTTATCTTGGGGAAAGAGTTAGGGGACTGTCCCATATAGATACATGTTTACTTGTCAATGGATGGGAACTGACATCAAAGATGCATACCCCTTGATGCACTTCAGCTGCCACCTTAAACCTCATAATACGGTGGATCTGTACAATAATATATTCATGTGTTTGTCACTGCATGCCAAATGACATCCTTTTACAACTGTGACTAGTGTGAGTAGTACACCCTTAATACCATAAACGTGTTACAGATTGTTTTTCTCATGATTATTTCTAGATTCATACAAACAAACAAATAAATGACAAATTTGCGACGTCAACATATTATTTATTGATCCTCTACATTAATGTGTAATGTTCAACTCATCAACAAAATAAAATGACTTATAACTGAAGATTATATAAAGTGGCAACACAGTGGGAGTACACAAGCAGTACTGCACTGTCATACATGCAGCTTTACATCTAACTTCCCCTGTATGTACTATAAGAGAAACGACTCAGAAGTAGAGGAACATGGTAGTGCTGTGATGTATTAGTGATGGTAAAGACAATCTGAAAAAAAGGCAATATCAGTTGTTATTAGAAAATTGTTATAAGAACGGTAAGTCAGTGGTTTTCATTCCTGGTCCTGGGGACCAACCAATCAGTCCAGTTAACGCACCCAATTCTGAGACATAGTTCCATTAATTGAATTAAGTCCCCAGGTCCAGGAATTAAAATTATTTGTGTACAGTATGTAGTTTTTCCATACCTCTACATATGGATAGAAGCATATTTCCCCCAAAGCATCCCAGTATTTTTCTGTCTCAAATCGCATTTTATACACACCAGCAATGAAGTTTTCTTTTGAGATTAACCCAGGACACCTCCCATCGTCATTTGTGATCCTAAAATTCACAAACATTCAAATATCATGTCCTTCAAAATCTTTTTCAATTATTTGGACAAAACTGCTACATATTGCAATGTTTAGGCCACGTCAAGGTTTACTGTCACTATATATTAATTATAGTTTAATATTATATTAATATACACTGTATATTAATATAAAAAATCTGTGCAAGGCAATTATGGGGGCCAGATAGTTTTAAAAAGAATTCACTGATAATATTTATGCATAAGTAGCTAAATTCACATGCACAAAACATTTAAATAAATTGACAGTATAGGAACAATTTATGGCCACAAAATAAAAATACATGGTCATAAAATACTTTCTCAAATTCAAAACCCCACATAAAAATGTATAATAGTGTACAGAAAGTTTTGAATATTTGAAAAATTTGCAAGTTAATCATCACTATGAACGTGCAAACCATCTTTCATGTTTGATTCACCCTGAATTTGTGTTTTTGAGACTTTCCTGGCAGCCCACTGCTCTCACACAGGTCACTCTTACCCTTTAGCCAACTGCTAAGAGCTTGATCTATGCTCAATCTGACTTATTTTAGAATGGAAATGAAACATTCAATCCTCTATCCATCATGCGAACAGAGAACGGGATGCGCAGTGTTCCGGCGCACTTTAAGCCAAATTTCTAAATCTCAGACTTTCACAGACATAAAAACAAGCTGCTGTTGTGCTTCTATATTAACAATATAATATTAAAATAATGTGTTAAAATAGTAACATAATATTAAAATGGTTTTAGATTGAAGACATGTTTGCAGGACTTTAATACTATGAGAATAACAATGCCAGTTACTTTCTGATCATATTGAAACAACAGCTCTTAAAATTTATATTATCCTAATATGTTTGGCTTAGTCTGGTGACTGCCTGCGTGAAACTAATCAAATGGAGCTGAAAGAAATCCTACCGGACCTTTAAAACTCCATAATATTCCAGTACACTGTTATATTATTATTATTTTTTATTTATTTTATTTTTATTTATTTATAATAGTTTTTTTTTATAAATACATTTTTCAAATGCACTTTTGCACAAAGCTTGCACATACTATATCCTTCACACAATCAACAAAATTAGTAGTTATTGCACATTCAGAAAGTATTCTGTACATCACTTTTCGTTGTTTTGTTATGTTGTAGCCATAATTAATGATCTTCCACAAAATTCTACAAATTACAGCCCATT